>NC_057808.1:362886815-363013935 GCF_018294505.1 Triticum aestivum | reverse complement strand
CGGGAGGGCCGGCGCGGTGGAGGCGGCCGGCGCGGTGGAGGCGGCCGGCGCGCTGACGTGGCGGCCTCCGGTTCGCCGGGAGCGGCGGCGGGGAGGTGTCCGGCGCGGACCGGACACGTCCGGCGGCGAAGAGGGAGGGGGGCTAGGGTTGGACTGCGAATGTTTTCGGGAGGGGATGCAAATATATAGGTAGAGGGAGCTAGGAGAGTCCAAATGAGGTGCGGTTTTTCGCCCACACGATCGTGATCGAACGACCTAGAGCATGGAAGAGAGTTTGGTGGGTTTTGGGCTGGTTTTAAGGGGGGTTTTGCTGCAACACACAGAAGGCATCTGCGGTTACCCGGTTAACCGTTGGAGTACCAAACGACCTCCAAATGGAACGAAACTTGACCGGTGGTCTACCGGTGGTATACCAAGGCCACTTGACAAGCCTCAGCCCATTCCGAGAACGTTTAACACCCGCTCACGAAAAGAAACAAGAGGGGTGCGCCGGAGGAGGTGGGAGTGCCGGATTGCAAAACGGACAACGGGGAAAATGGTCGGATGCATCAGACGAACACGTATGCAAATGCAATGCTCATGATGACATGGTATGAGATGCATGACATGGAAAAAACAAAACGACAAACAAAACCCGACCACAGAGGGAATATCATAACACATAGCCGAAAATGGCAAGAGTTGGAGTTACAAATATGGAAAGTTACATCCGGGGTGTTACACCGCCCAAGATGCAGGCGATCGCACGCGGCTCCTGGAAGCCCCCAGCCCCCTCGTCCTGGTGGTGATCGTCGTTCCTCCTTGGTGGCGGCAGCGGGGGAAGACCGGTGTTGCCCTGGGGGCGATCCTCATGGGGCGGGTCCCTCCAGGCGCCCTCGCGTGGTTGGTCCTCCAGCGGTCCTCACGAGGCCGGTCGCGCCACTCCTGGTGCGGGCCACGGTCGTCCCAGCGTCCGCCTCCATGTCCTCCTCCGCGGCCGTAGCCCCGGTTGTTGCGCTCGGGGCGTCGACCGTAGCGTCCTTCCCATATGGCTCTGAGCTCTTGACAGTCGCTGGTGTTGTGGGTGTTCAGGTTGTGGAAGGCGCAGAACGGTCGGCCGTTCTTGGATGACTCGGGCTGATCTCTGCCCCGCTTGGTTTCGGGCTCCATTGCGAGCACAGCTGCCTCCTTGCGCTTCACGCCCTTGGCTTTGGCCTTCTTCTCCTCCGCTCCTGCGGCTGGCAGCTCGAGGAGAGAAAGGCCCCCTCCTCAGCTCTTGCGCACTTGGTCGCCAGGTTGAACAGCTCCTGAGAGGTGCAAATCTCTTCGTGGATGGCGATCTCTTCCTTCATCTTGACGTCACGGACGCCGTCGGAAAACGCTTAGATGATGGCCTCATCCGTGACTTTGGGATCTTGAGGCGGGTGTTGTTGAAGCGCTGGATGTACTTCTGGAGGGTCTCTCCCGGTTGCTGCTTGATGCGTCGTAGATCACCCGCGGCCGGTGGGCGGTCGCGAGTGCCCTAGAAGTTGGCGACGAAGCGGTCGCGCATCTCGTCTCAGGAAGAGGTCGAGCTATGCTGCAGGTTCAGGAGCCAGGAGCGAGCTCCATCCTTGAGAGCCATGGGAAACCAGTTCGCCATGACTTTTTCGTCGCCGTTGGCCGCTTCGATGCTCAATTCATAGAGCTGCAGGAACTCCACGGGGTCGGCGGTGCCGTCGTAGTGAGGAGGCAGATCCGGCTTGAATTTTCCTGGCCAGGCGACGCTGCGCAGCTCGGGGGTGAAGGCGCGGCAGCCAGCCGTGGTTGCCGGGGCCTGCTTTGGAGGTGGAGCTTGGTCTTGACGAGGTCCGCGCTGCGCTGCTGCGGGCAGTGTGCGGTCTTGACGAGGTGTGTTGGAAATATGCCCCAGAGGCAATAATAAATTGGTTATTATTATATTTCCTTGTTCATGATAATCGTTTATTATCCATGCTAGAATTGTATTGATAGAAAACTCAGATACATGTGTGGATACATAGACAACACCAAGTCCCTAGTAAGCCTCTAGTTGACTAGCTCGTTCATCAATAGATGGTTACGGTTTCCTGACCATGGACATTGGATGTCATTGATAACGGGATCACATCATTAGGAGAATGATGTGATGGACAAGACCCAATCCTAAGCCTAGCACAAGATCGTGTAGTTCGTTTGCTCAGAGCTTTTCTAATGTCAAGTATCAGTTCCTTAGACCATGAGATTGTGCAACTCCCGGATACCATAGGAATTCTTTGGGTGTACCAAACGTCACAACGTAACTGGGTGGCTATAAAGGTGCACTACAGGTATCTCCGAAAGTGTCTGTTGGGTTGGCACGAATCGAGACTGGGATTTGTCACTCCGTGTAAACGGAGAGGTATCTCTGGGCCCACTCGGTAGGACATCATCATAATGTGCACAATGTGACCAAGGAGTTGATCACGGGATGATGTGAGTTACGGAACGAGTAAAGAGACTTGCCGGTAACGAGATTGAACAAGGTATAGGGATACCGACGATCGAATCTCGGGCAAGTAACATACCGATAGACAAAGGGAATTGAATACGGGATTGATTGAATCCCCGACATCGTGGTTCATCCGATGAGATCATCGTGGAACATGTGGGAGCCAACATGGGTATCCAGATCCCGCTGTTGGTTATTGACCGGAGAACGTCTCGGTCATGTCTGCATGGTTCCCGAACCCGTAGGGTCTACACGCTTAAGGTTCGATGACGCTAGGGTTATAGGGAAAGCATGTACGTGGTTACCGAATGTTGTTCGGAGTCCCGGATGAGATCCCGGACGTCACGAGGAGTTCCGGAATGGTCCGGAGGTAAAGATTTATATATGGGAAGTCCTGTTTTGGTCACCGGAGAAAAGTTTCGGGTGAAATCGGTAATGTACCGGGACCACCGGGAGGGTCCCGGGGGTCCACCAAGTGGGACCACCAGCCCCAGAAGGCTGCGTGGGCCAAGTGTGGGAGGGGACCAGCCCCAGGTGGGCTGGTGCGCCCCCCCCCCCCACCAAGGCCCAAGGTGCATGGGAGAGTGGGAGGGGGCAAACCCTAGGTCCAGATGGGCCTTAGGGCCCATCTAGTGGGGCGCCCCCCCTCTCCTCCCCTTGGCCGCCCCCCCTTGATGGGATCTAGGGCTGGCCGCCTCCTCTTGGGGGTGGAAACCCTAAAGGGGGCGCAGCCCCCTCCCCCCCTATATATAGTTGAGGTTTGGGCTGCCCAAGACACACGAGAACGTCTCTCTTTCGGCGCAGCCCTACCCCTCTCCCTCCTCCTCCTCTCCCGCGGTGCTTGGCGAAGCCCTGCGGGATTGCCACGCTCCTCCACCACCACCACGCCGTCGTGCTGCTGCTGGATGGAGTCTTCCCCAACCTCTCCCTCTCTCCTTGCTGGATCAAGGCATGGGAGACGTCACCGGGCTGCACGTGTGTTGAACGCGGAGGCGCCGTGGTTCGGCGCTTAGATCGGAATCAACCGCGATCTGAATCGCTACGAGTACGACTCCCTCATCCGCGTTCTTGCAACGCTTCCGCATCGCGATCTACAATGGTATGTAGATGCACTCCCCTTCCCCTCGTTGCTAGATTACTCCATAGATTGATCTTGGTGATGCGTAGAAAATTTTGAATTTCTGCTACGTTCCCCAACAAGGTGGAGCGGGGAGCGCAGGTGCAGCTTCTCGCGTCCGCGGAATTTCTTGGCAGCTTCTCACTTCGCGCGCGGGCGCCGGGCTTGGTGGATCACGCTGCAGAGCCGCGCGCCTTGGTGCCAAGGCTCCGTCTTGGGGCTGAGGTGGTGGAGGCACGCCATGAGCCCCGTCGCCCACGGCCGGTTGAGGGGGAGGCAGCGAGTGGGACGGCGCCAGAGAGCCCCCTGCGGCGCGGACGAGCTCGGCGACGCGGTCGAGCCACTCCTCGTAGAGGTCGTCGATGGGGCGGTAGCGCAGGAGCTCGTTCGCCGCGAGGAGCGCGGCCCGTGCCTCCATGGGAGCGCGATGCGCGTGGGACGAAGAACCGGCAGGGGTCAGTGATGGAGTTGCGGTGCGGCCATCCTGCCGCACCGAAGGATGGAACGAGGACGCCTGCTGCTCGCTCCCCGCCGGGCCGGTGGCAGCGTTGGCGGCGGGAGACGGAGAACGACGAGGTGGCCCGCCAACGGGAGTCGTCTGAGCGACGCGGGCGGTGAGGGCAGCCCGACGCTCAGCTCGAGCACGGCGAGCGTCCGCCATGGAGACGACGGAGCGACGAACTGATGGAAAGGAAGCTACCGCGCACCCCTACCTGGCGCGCCAAATGTCGGATGTGGGGTTCCGGCAAACCCTTAAGGTTTGAACACTGGGGTGCGCGCGAAGTCTTTCCCTCCTACCAACTACGCGCTAGCTCGCTAAGATCTCGCGGACGAACTCGACGAACTCGCAACACAGAAAGACACGAGATTTATACTGGTTCGGGCCACCGTTGTGGTGTAATACCCTACTCCAGTGTGGTGGTGGTGGATTGCCTCTTGGGCTGATGATGAACAGTACAAGGGAAGAACAACCTCCTGAGGTTGAGGTGTTCTTGTGCGTACGAGCTTGTGCGCGTCTCAGGATCCCGTGCCTACCACTATGGTGGCTAGACCTATTTATAGAGGCCCTGGTCCTCTTCCCAAATATCGAGCGGGAAGGGAGCCAACAACGGCGGGCAAATTTGAAGGGGGACAGCTAGTACAAGCTATCCTGACAAAAGCGGTCTTCGCCTACGAAAAGCTCTGGTGGTGACGCCGTCTTGGGCTCCACGATGACCTCCGTCTCGCCGTCCTCCTAGTCTTGGTCTCATTGCACCAATATAGCAACCTTTGCCTGATGCCTCGGTACTCTTCGCCTGCGCAGGCCTCCTTAGCACCAAAGAGGAAATAAGGACGCTGCGCGCGCTGGCGCCCGCGTGGTGCCGTTCGTCATGGCTCACGTCACGAGAGCCTCGTGAGGTTTGCCCCGCCTTGATATCTCTGCTCCTCGCGAGCCTGCCTGGCTCGGCCACTCTAGAGGAGGTCTTGCGTCGTCTGCCTCGCAAGGCTTAGACCCTCGCGAGGGTCTTGGATGCCATGTTGATGAAGATGGGCCGTACGGCCTGCCGGCTTAGGCACGCTGTGGGCCGCAGGCAGGCAAGTCTGGGGACCCCCGTTCCCAGAACGCCGACACTACTGAGGGAGTCCTGGACTAAGGGGTCCTCAGGCGTCCGGCCTGTTATCCATGGGCCGGACTGACGGGCTGTGAAGACATGAAGGCCGAAGACTGTACCCGTGTCCGGATTGGACTCTCCTTGGCGTGGAAGGCAAGCTTGGCGACCGACTATGAAGATTCCTTCTTATGTAACCGACTATGTAAACCCTAGATCCTCCCGGTGTCTATATAAACCGGAGGGGTTAGTTCGGAAAGGATATACACATTACCATAGTCATACAGGCTAGGCCTCTAGGGTTTAGCCATTACGATCTCGTGGTAGATCAACTCTTGTAATACTCATATTCATCAAGATCAATCAAGCAGGAAGTAGGGTATTACCTCCATAGAGAGGGCCCGAACCTGGGTAAACATAGTGTCCCCCGTCTCCTGTTACCATCGACCTTAGATGCACAGTTCGGGACCCCCTACCCGAGATCCGCCGGTTTTGACACCGACAGCGATGACGGCGGCGCGGAGGGCAGCGAGGTGATCACGCTCTCCTCTGATGACAAGGTCGAAGGCGGCGGCGACGGTGGCGCGGAGGGTGTCGAGGTGGGCCCCTAGGACGAGGAGATCGACATCGACGAGTGGAGGAGTGCCTTCCCCAACGACCCCGACGACGGTACTGGCCCGGACCTGGCTCGCGGCACACTGTACATGACGAGGAAGGATTGGTTCGACCTCTACTTCGACCGAAAATAGTTTAGCTTAGTCTAAATTTATGTTTTATGTCCGGTTATGCAAAACTATCTATGTTTATGTTTGAATGCGCCGCTGTCGGTGCTAAAACTGTCACTTGTTTCCGCACATGGGTGATTTGCCACATCAAAACGTGATCAAAATTTTACTCAATGCTTTTTGGCACTGTCATTTTTTCGGTGCAATGCAAAGTGTCACGTTTTGTAAAGTGGAGATTTACTCAGTGGTGGTTTTGTTCATTTTTACTCTGTTGGACGTGACATATCTGTGCATATCCCCAAATAATCTCTCATCTCTAGCCTTGTATAGCCTAACTACTAGAGATTTGTTACGTATTGTTGGCTTGTCACGTGACTCCGATGAATACAATTGAGTTGCATAATATCTTTCCTACATGGAGCATGGCAAATCATGGACATTTGTGGCAATTTTCTCCTGCTATATGATGGGAATATTGTTTTGCTAAATCTCAGGTACGCATGGCAATTTACTCTTATGCGGCATTGTTAAAATTCTAACAATTTTTTTACTAGTATGAAATTACTTTCTTATCAACATGCTAAATCTTTCTGCCATATAGCATGCCAAATGTATTTGTTATAGCATGGCAATCTTGAGCACCTGGGAGCGGTTTTTTTTAGAAACACGTTCTTATGCGGTTGTTCGCTCAAACGAGCGTTCGCTCGAGTACCGCGAAAAACATCATCACGTTATTGGGGATATATTTCTAAGAAAATTGAGATCTCTATCGCAAAAAAAGAAAAGAAAATTGAGATCTAGCTGCACTCATTTTATAACTGCAATTTGGCTAGGAGAAGCTTTAACGAGTCCAAGAGTGGACCATACACTCCAACTAACCTAATTTCGTTAGGCAGATTCTCAACACCTCCTGCACTGTATGGCACCAGCCCTATTTTTATGCTTGTGTTCCCGAGGCTCGTCCAGACAGTGTCTCCCCTCTTTATTTCCACGGTCTATGCAGACAACTGGTCAAACATTATATGATGGCAACAAGCTATACTATAGGGCAAGCGCAAAGCTAAAAAAGAAAACCGATCATAGATGATGTTGATAGCTCATAACCCCTAAAGCAAAACCCACTTCCACATCTTATGGGTTTTGTCTTTCTTTTGTTTTTACTGTACCAGCTACTAGTATTGGCTCGTCATGGATCTCAATCATGCCATCATTATTTGACGCCAAAATTTGTTTGCTTATCTCAGTTTTTTCTTTTCATTTTTACAACGGAAATCAGGGGAAAATTACAGAACAGTGCAAACTACTCAAGCAGCGGCCAAAACAGAGCTAGGACATTCAGTGCCTGCCACTAGCTCTTGCGTTGCGCCGCTGTCTTTTTATTTCGGGCGTCCCATCTCATCGCATCCACGGCTTTGTCTTCGCACAAAACCTTTGCTCTTTTGGGAACGACCACCATTGTCGCTGCCTACTGCTAGTGGTAGTAGTAATTCAGACTTCAGAGTCTGGCCCGTCTTTATTCATCCATCCATGGACGTCTTTGCTCTCTTGCCATGTCCACAGCGCGCTGCCATTGGTCCTTTCAGCTGCCTTTCAGCGGCATCAAAAGCTCCCACAGCCATCGCAGTCGATGGGAACCATTTGACTTGCCCACCGAGAGACGACGATGATGGGCGCGCGCAGAAGAGACCTTTAATCAATCTATCAAGATTTTTTGGGGGGGGGTTGGAGCATATCACGTCCTAAATCATCATCTGCTGATCTTCCTCCTCTTGCTGCTGACCGGGGAGCTGTCGAAGCCAGAGCTTTCAGACGGCGACGATGCCATGGTGGTCGTCGTGCTGGCGCCGTCGCTTGTGCAGCTGAGGTAGCCGGCGTCCAGGTCGAGCACCCCGGTAGGGCTCTGGGGAGCAGACACGGCGGGGGAGTAGGAGCTGCCCATCAGGCCTGCGGTTTTAGGTGGCGGCACGGCGGCGCCGGTGGCCTGGATCATCGCTGCATGGCAACTCAGCACCCGCTCCTGCAGAAAGCAACAAGCCATTAAGTCGCCATGTTACATTACAGAGCGTAAATGCGGCTCACGCTTTCCCTGCATGGTGTCTGGAGAAGTACGACGCGGCTACAGGAACAGGGGCGACAGCAATGACTTTTTTTTTTGCATGCCACGCTGCGACGTAGTAAATGAGACGTGGTGCCCGGACAAAAAAAAGACGTTGCGTGCGTGTCTCACCTTATCTACGTGGGTGCAGCAAGCCGCCCTGTGGGCAGGGTGTTCTTCCACAGCCACGGCGGCGGCCACCGTCGCGGCGATCTCCGAGGGCCGGAACTCCAGGCAGTTCGTCCCTGTCATGTGTACCGATCCACAGCGTGAGATATTTCCAAAAAAATGTCGACGCATCTCTGGATATCGATCTGCCAAGTGCCAACCAAAAAGATGTTGCGTGCGTGCGCACCTCTGGATATGCAGAGGATGAGCTCCGCGGCCTCCCGGACGGCCTGCCTCGACGGCGCATTGCCGCCGCTCAGCTGGTGGAGGAAGTAGTCGAGGTAGGAGAAGGGGGTGACGGACTGCATCCGCCATTTGAGCGTGCTCAGGACCAGCAGCTCCATCCTCTGGATCGTCTTCGCCTCGAACACGTAGCGCGCGTCCCCGGCCTGGTCGAACACAGTGCGGTGGTCATTACAAGATCTTCAGACCAACCAAATGGGCACGTATCCGTATGCTTCATCGTCAGATATGTGCTTTCATTAGATTAGATTCTCATCTCACCTGCAGGTCGATGGACTGAGGCACGGAAGTTTCGTCCATCTTGGCAGCAAGAGACAAGCACGCCACGGATAGCAGCTGCGTCATCCAAGCCTTGCCCTCCTGTAAACACGAGCGAGGCTCACATGAATCAGCGCTGCAATGGCGTGGCGTGCATTAATGGCCGGCCGGTTCATAGGATGGGTGGACGTATCTCCTTACCGGTATCTGGTAGAGCGAGAGGAAGCGGTCCATGTAGTTGAGGGCCAAGCACGCAGTCACAGGGCCGAAGCCGTAGTACGTGTGAACCTGCGTGGATGGACACCGATGGTTAACATCAAGCACTGGATCGACGCGGACGGGAGCGAATCAGAGGAGAGACGGAGAGACAGCTCGCGTGAATTAAGGAAAGAGGACGCACCTTCCATATCCAGTCGACGGCGTCCATCCGCACGCGGGGATCCACGCCCCCGGCGCGGAGCCGCTCCGCGTAGTCCTCCCTCGGCATGTGCTCCGCCTCCGTCGCCACCCAGCGGGCCACGCATTCCTCGGACGGCAGCGGGAACTCCACGGCCAGCTCGCCGCCGCCACCGCAGTAGGGGGACCCGCCCGCCCTCGCTCCCGCCGCCGCCTCCTCCTGGCCGTCGCCGATGCCGAAGATGCTGCTGCTGTCCTCGGCGCAGAGCAGGATGGAGGCGGCCATCTCGTAGCTCGGAGCCATCGGTCTGCTGTTTCCTTCTTGGTAAATGCTGCGTGATACAGCGATACACGGCACGGGTGGCCCGGGCGCGGCTCGTTCCACCTCCTCCTCGACGGACCTCGTGCGGCTCGTGCTCCGCCTCTGGTCTGGAGCGGGTGAGGTGTGGAGGAGGAAGAGGAGGGGAGGGGCGGATGAGCGGAGGGGGGGACGGGTCTTTTGTACGTAGCGGCGTGCGGACAACGGAGGGTATTTTGGGCAAGAGGTAAAGACGGGCAACGGAAGCGGGAAGCGGGGCGCTGACTCGAGCAACCAAAATTTCCACGGCGCTTTCGCTCGTCCCTCCCACCTTTTCTTTCCGAGTTTGTACTTTGAGGCGCCGGAATGCTTTTCTCTCTGGCCCTTTTTTATGATTGTTTTTCTTTGTGCGTGAATGAATTCCTGCATTACTTATGTCTCTGCGTTCTTCTTTTATCATGTTTATTTCCTATTATATTGCTTTTACCGTTGCAGTCTGGCATGTACGCGTAAAAAGAGATACCGTGTACTGCCGGCGTGAAATGAGTGAAACGAAATATGATGATTACAGAAGATGATGAGGGGTAAAAAAAGGAAAGAAACGGACACATGTGACGAGAGCGACAATGACACCTTGCCTTTGTTTGTCGAGTTGAGCAAGGCGTTAACAGATGACAACTAACATATGATCATGATGGTTCTTCTGTGGAGGGGATTTTCAGCAGAATTTACAACTTAAAGATTACTTAATGCTATTAGTTTATTTTTGGACCCAATAACCCAGGGAACTTCAGATTTTTTAAGGGCTCCCGGCAAATGCCCTCAAAGCCCTCGGATCACGATTGAATGGACGGCAATTTCTCTTTAAAACGTGGCAATTTTCCTGCCTTTTGTGTGCCAAATGGCAACTTTCGCCTTTGATCATGGCAAATCTTACAAAGTTGGCCTGACAAGCTTGGGTGTTTGCCAGATAACATTTTTATCTTTTTGCAGAAATAACCTTGCATTTATTAACAAGCAATACATCTTAACATAGTTACATTGATATAATTAACTTAGATAAGTTGCATGTTCGCAAAAAAAAAACTAGATTAGTTGAAACTACGAGAACTCCAAATATGGACATATCTCAATGATGTAGACGCGCGTACATGATTTTGGTCACATCTGGATCTGAATTTATATATACGTTTCTCCGTCTTTCTCAGGTTTCCCGTTCTAAAAAAGTGCGGCTCTTTGCAAAGCACATAGTAATTAGTTTATCATTAATCAAGCAGGTGATAAGCACGTCACCAATATCAGTTGCGTCATCCCAGACTTTAGGCCATGCCGAGTTTTTTTAGAGCTCGGCAAGGCCTATCTGCTATGTTGTGAGTGAGTGTTCGCCCATGGGAACTCCTTTTCTCGATCTTGCGACGTTAAATATTTGTTTGAACTCCCTCGAGCACCAAGGTTTACAATTTTCGTAACATAAATATTTTGGACCTTTCCAAAATATTTGAAAATTTAAGAATCATTTTGCTGATCTCATTAAAATTAGCCAATTTTTAACAAAAGATGATCTAATTTAAATTTTATTTGGAATTAGTTTGAACATGGCATGGAATTTCAACGTTCCAAAATTCTGGGCACTCGCTAACATTACCAAAATTCAAAATGGTGTTGAAACCCGTCCAAAGTGATCAACAGGTAGTTCTACCATGATTGACCATGACCCTCTTCGGTATTCGCTTGGGGCACAAAATCAGATCCAACGACCTCGAGGGTTGCCTGTATGTAGATGATACACACGACGAGTTTCCAGACCCAACCAAAGGATAACGTTGTCCACTTCTCTATTTTGGGTTTGCTAATTAATTTTCACATTAAATTAAGGGAAATGCCAACTGCCGCACAACTACCACGTAATAATCTAGTAAACGATGCGTTTGATTATGTTGCATTTACAATTGCATCATGTGTTTCAACTGCAAGTTTTCAACGAGATTCACTTGTTTCAGCTGCATCTCACATATTTACTGTAATGCTTACTAATTGTTAAACAAGTAGTGGTAGTATATGTTTACTGAAGAGTCACCCGAAATAAAACTCTAGATGGCTTAAAAACCATAGTGAATTATCGCATAGCGCTTCCATGTCCTAGGATGTGTTGCACTTTTGGCAATAGACGAGTTAGTCGGTGGTGGCTACAAATTTCATTGATTGAATCCACTTTTCATTGCCACGGAAAATGCAATGACGAGATAGAGCCACGTCATCTGAAACATACGCCTTACCCATAAAATGATGGGCTAAATTGCTTAGCGAGTTGCCATTTCTCAATGGATTCTGAAATAACTATTCTCAATCAAGCCTTAAACCATTGGATCCTGCGCAGTTAGTCATGCAGTTTTTTTTAGTTCTTGGTGTACTACATTTTACGTTGTTGTTTCTTTTCATGTTTCTATTTTTTTCTGTGCAAGTACAATTACACGCTGGAGGGCAGAGCACATAGTTTTTCCTGAACCGGCTGAGATCCATTCAAATCAAATATAAAAAAAATTAGTTATAAAAACGTCATGGCGGTGTTACTTGGTGTCACACATGTGGCATTTATCATTTGTTTTTTTCTAGTAAATGTGATGTGATCGAACTCCGCTTTCCAAAGCCGACTCAGTTCAACTCGGTTTGCAACCAACGGCGAAATAAGTAATTCACTCGTCGTTTGTCGTACCACTCTATGCAACATTATGCACACAAATCACGCCATTGACATTGAATTGCAGTGCAGAGCCTCAGGCAGCTCTAGTGCCAGGCAGGTCCTACGACGACCCCTTTGACCGCACAGAGAAGAAGCAGGCTCGCCGGCCCCGGTTCGCGCCACTGTTCACCTGTGATCAGACCCCTCCCTGCACCGCCACTGCAGCCATGAAATCCAACACTGTGGTGACACCTGCCTTATTGTTGTACGACGCACTCCTTGGTTGCCGCTGCCCGCTCGCCTTCTCGTCGGCCTCCGGCGGTCGCGAGCAAGCCCTCGGATTCCCGCCCGGGGAACCGCCCGGCCGACCGCCGCGGTCACGCGGGCGGCCGTGCTCTGCACGCACGCGTCAGCTTTAACCTTTAGCCCCCGTTTCGACGAGCTAGCTAGCCAGCCAGCCAGCCAGCGCAGGGCAGCGATCTTTGAGTATGGTATTGCTCGGGCTCCGCACGGCGCGCCCTCCTATAACGGTTTCTTTCCTCCTGCCGGAACGGATCCTATAGAGTCGGTCTCCGGTGAGTGTGACCCGTAAAAGTACCCCGTTGGATCGGCAACGGTATCCATTTGTACGTATGTATGTACATACGCATACGACTGTACGCAGGCATACGGCGCCATCACTGTGGCAGTCACTTTTATCTGCGGCACAGTCTCACGCAGCCGGGCACAGCATTGACGTTGATGTGCTCACACTCACAGTAGCCATACGATACGATCGATCGACCACGTACTGTGGCAGGACGCAGGCACGCAGCCAAGGCAAGTCCCCCCGCTCACACTCGCTTTGCCCGGCTGCCTGCATGCATGGAGTGCATGCACGGTCCAAGAGACGAGCAGGACGATCGATGACTGCTCCGTCGAGATCCGAGCTCTCGAAATGGCCGCCTGACCATTCGAGGAACGCCTTTCGCTGCGTGTGTGTAATTTAACGCCCGCCCGCCCGCCCGGCCTGGGTTGGTGGTGGGTGACCACCGCCCCGCCCGCGGCAGGCAGCAGCGGCAAGTTAGGTGCAGCGCAGGGCGTTTATAATAACTGGCGGGAGAACGTAGAGGTGTGAGTGTGACTATGTGTGGACACGCAGGCAGAGCGGGAGCCCGAAACCAAAACACATGGCGCCATGGCGCCGACCGATGGTGACTGGTCGGGACGATGGATGGTCGACAATTCACTGTGTGTGAGTCGTACCCTGAACGCTGGGACACACACTGGCTGTTTCTGTCAGTCATTCAGTCCCGCGAGACGTGCTGCAGCTGCAAAAAGTCGGTGCCTCGATTGAGTTTTATGCAGCCAGAGCGGGGCGTAGCTAGAGTCGCTAGCCAACCCGTGTCTCCGTCATATGATCGGTCGCCGTACTCGGCCATGGAAATACAAAATCAGATCACTGTAACTTAGAGCATCTCTGGCCGTCGGCCCCACGGCCTTGAAATAGCGCCGCCGCCCGGGGGCCAATCGGCGGTAAATTCGGCGTAGGAGGGCTCGTGTTCTCAGTCGAGCCTCCAAGTTTGCCCCTAGTCGCTGGTTTCGGCTCAATTTCGATGCAAATTGGCCCAGATTTGACCCACCTTCGGCGTGCTTCGGCATAAATTTAACAAAAACTAATTTTATCACATAGTTCATCACAGAAATCAGTACAAATCAAATAGTTCTACAAATCAAACTCATAATTCAAACACAAATAAAAACTCATATTTCATCACACGTCGAACTAGGCGTTGCCCTTGAGAATTCATAGGTGCTCCACTAAATCGTGCTGCGATTATTGATGTACTTTTTTTTGGAAAAGGAGGTTAAGACCTCTGGCCTCTGCATCAATTGATGCATACGTCCATCTTTATTTAGAGAATTTATTATTCGACATAGGTCTAACAAAAATATACGTCAAGCCACCTGAAGCTACCATCCACACCTACAAAACTCGATAATATGGAGTGCTCTCACTCCACATATCTAAAACCGGTGTCGTTGCTGATCCAATCACAGAACGTATCGGAAGCCACAACCGGTGTGGCAAAAGTGTACACCACATGCATATGTTTTAGACGTTGCCATCATCATCGAACCGCTGGCCCATCTTCAGGAGAGATATCTGCATCATCCTTGCCAGTCCGTCCATCCGTCGATGCCACCAGGGCGCCCAACGGCGCCACCGCCCCACGCTCGTCCGTCCATACGCGAACATTCTGGTAGATCTGTCGTGCGTAGCTCCTGCCGACCAGGCATGACACAGCGTAGCACCCGTCGGCCAGGCATGACTTGACATCTCCACCGAAAGCTCCGTGCAAGAAGAAGCCGCTCCACCTCCTGCCTCTGTCGTCCAGCTTTGCTCCACAAACGGTGCTCCCAAAAGAGAAAATGACACTGCAGTACCGACATCGTCCGATCTAGAAGACCATATCCTAGGGTTTCTCTCGAAGCAGCACGAGTGGGTCGACAGTAGTTACACGACGATGCCTTCATCAAGGTAACGGCGCAGAACACCGCCATTGCATGCCATCGGCTCGGTTTTCACCGGCAACTATGTCTTCCCGACTCGCAGCTGGAACTAGATGGCGGATCTCGAGACCTGACCATCCAGCCTCATGCCGAGAACCTCTGACGAAGGAGATAGCCACCATCGCCGCCGGCACCGGCCAGATCTGATCTGACCGAAGGCGCCGCCGACCAATAAAATGTGGCCACGTCCCCTCCTGATCCGCCTTCCCCATGAAGCCGCCGGAGCAGCGCCGAACCGCCAAGAAAGACGAAGACCAAAGGGCGATCTCGCACCGCTTGTCCCTCCAGACCGCGGGGCTGCAGCCTAGATCCCCGCCGTCCCCATTACCGACGGCGCCCGGGCTTAGCCGGCGCACGTCTCTGGGGACGACGAGGTGGAGGAGAGGGGGGAGGGGGCGGCGGCCGGGGCGCTAGGGTTGGCCCCCTGATCACCCTGGAGGGAGCGATCGAGGGAGCCTGGAGCGGTAGGAGAGGGAGGGAGCCTGAAATTGGGGGAGAATTTAACTTCCCCGGCATCTGCACCAACTAGGATGCATACGAACTTTTAAGTATGAGTACTAGGGTTTTGTTTAGATTAAAAGTTCGCCATAGCTGCGACTTCGCGTACTTCGTTTGTGTTCAACGACAAGATCAAGACGTCATAGAACCCCACCTTGATCAATAAAGCTTTCATTTTATATTCGCAATATCCAGATTGTAATCTCAGTTTCTTGCTTGTTCTTCGTTTGCTTGCAGGAAATAGACCCTCGTGGTCAGGTTGATCGTGCTCCGACGTGGTCAATAACCCCTCGGAAGTTGGTTTAGCGATTGCTAAGGCGCGACGTCTCACATGTTCGTAGTCGGATCGTCAAGGTCGACTCCCACAGAAAACGATAGCTATCTCATCGAAATACCGGGGCACCTTTCGCCTCTGTCACCTGTGAGTTTCGGATCTCCTGACGCATATTGAGGAAGGCAGCCTGTTGCCGGTAGCTGGTGATCAACTTGGGCAAGAGGGCCCTTCCTGTAATATGGTTCAGTGTCAAACACCGGCTCTTCCCGCTCGCTCTCAATGATCATGTTGTGCAAGATGACACAATAAGTCATGACTTCCCATATTTGATCTTTCGACCAGGTCAGAGCAGGGTACCGGATAACAGCAAATCGAGATTGGAGCACACCAAATGCCCGCTCGACATCCTTCCTGCAAGCCTCCTCACACTTGGCAAAGTAGGAGTTCTTGCCTCCTGGCACAGGGTTTGAGATAGTCT
This sequence comes from Triticum aestivum, assembly GCF_018294505.1. Lineage (NCBI taxonomy): Eukaryota > Viridiplantae > Streptophyta > Magnoliopsida > Poales > Poaceae > Triticum > Triticum aestivum. Next base: position 362,998,096 of record NC_057808.1, on the reverse strand, counting down.
TCACAAATGTGGACCATCTCGGATAGATGCCATCTGCTAGGTAGCCCCCATTGACCTCGAAGTTCACCGGAGTAGTATGACCTTTAACAAGCTTGGCAAAGACATTCGAGCACTGCAGTACGTTAATGTCATTGTGAGTTCCTGGCATACCACAGAAGGAGTGCCAAATCCAGAGGTCCTTTGTGGCCACTGCCTCAAGTACCACACCGCAAGCTCCTTTGGCGCCTTTGTACATCTCCTGCCAACCAAATGGACAGTTTATCCATACCCAATGCACGCAGTCGATGCTTCCAAGCATCCCAGGACATCCTCTTGCTGCATTCTGTGCTAGGATCCGAGCGGTGCTTCAGCATTGGGTGATCGCAAGTATTGTGGTCCAAACACTGCCACCACTGCCCTGCAGAATTTGTACAAACACTCAATGGTGTGGACTCAGCCATGCATCCATAGTCTTCCAGCTTATCACTAGGAGCTCCATATGCAAGCATCCTCATAGCTGTCGTGCACTTCTAGAGTGAGGTGAATCCAAGTGTGCGGGTGCAATTCTTCTTGCACTTGAAGTAGTTGTCGAATTCCCAGATGGAATTCACAATCCTGAGAAAGAGCTTTCGGCTCATCTGATAACGGCGCCGAAATACTTTCTCACCGTGCAATGGAGTATCGGCGAAGTAGTCGGCGTAGAGCAAGCAATAGCCCTCCAATCGATGCCTCTGCTTTGCTCTTCTGGCGGCCCGACGCCGAGCCACCTCGCAGCGGCTTTGCACTGCTCGCGGACAGGCCGGCCAGAGCGGCGAGGATCATGAGGTGCTCTTCGTCCTAGGCATCGGCCTCGGCTTCCTCCTCCAGCAGCGCCGCGAACGCCTCCTCGTTGTCCGAGTCCATCGCCGATCAGACAAACCGCCTAACACCCGGCGGGCGTGGTAGGCGCGCAGCGGCCGGTATCCCCACCTGCGTGGCCGGATTGCCGGAAAGCTCACCCAGGAGCGGGGTGGAGGATGCCTCGGCGAACCCTCTCTTTCCGGCGGGGTAATGGCTTTTCTAGCGGCGGCGGGCAGGTGGGGGTCCCCGGGATCGACACGGCGGCGGAAGGGGTAGTGCGTGCGGGGGGCGAATCTGAAACGTGGAAAATCGTTTTTCGCCCGACAGTGGTGGACCATGCGCCGCTTTTCCTTCTGCCGGAGCCCCCAAGTGCCCCAGTGTGCAGGGTTCGGCTTGGGATCGCCAGGCGAAAAAATGGGCCGAACCGGCGCAATTCGGCGTCCTGGAGGCGCGACTGGGGGTTTTTGGCGCCGGCGGAAAAAATCACGTCCTGTGGGGCTGTTGGGGGCGCGAGTGGAGATGCTCTTAGATGAAGATTAAGGTCGTTAGATGAAGATCTGATGGTCAAAATGACGGATGACAGACACACCATCATCACCAGCTGAATCTTTTATAGGAGTAGATATAATTTGCATCGCACTAGTGATCACTGGTTGCATCATACTCTAACTTAGAACTGTATCAGCTTAAGGTTGCAGCATGCTGGTAAATGGCTGGAGACCTCATATCGTATTTTACTCGTAATCACGCTGTATTAGGCACTAATCCCTAGTAAAACCAAGACGAGCAGAGGAGCATGTTCCGCGGCATCGGTTCCCGTAAAGATGTTTGTATATGAACATATGATAATCCTACCAGCAGTAGCTCCGTATAGATGCAGAGATCGATCGGAAGTCAGAAGAGAAGATTACAAGGCAGTAAAAACAAGACAAATGGCAGGCTAACCCACGGAGCTCTGCAGCGCCATTGGCTTTTCTTATTTGACCGGTCTGCCTAGCTTCTCCAGACCCGAGGCACTGAGGCAGTGAGTGTCAGCTACTACACATGAACCGAGGTAAATGCATTGTTGGTCCGAATAATGGAATCGTTGGTACGTTCCTAGTGCCTTTCCTTGACAACAGGGAGGTGAGGTTAAGCCTTAAGCGGGGGAGGTGCTACCGTCCAAGCCTGGAGACGACGGGATGAAGCTTTTACTTTTGGTTCTTCTGCTTGGGGGCTCTCGTCATCAGATCATCCGTGACTTGATCAAGCCGAGTTATCACCGTTAACATATTGCATTTGCACTACGGACTACGTACTACGTCGATGCATGGATCTCTCAAGCAAGTTTCTCACGGTCGGTGGCCGTTTCTGACGCGTCGTCTACGTGACCAGGCATGGAGCATTCAAATTTGGAGCGGCGGGAGATCTATGTAGCGTCACCACAAGTTATACGCCAGTCAGTCCAAGATCTCTCTCGCCCGGTCATCCGGGTCGTCATCTTATGTGGTATCCTGCAAGAAATTGCAAGCGCGCGGTCGGTTTTACTCACTCCACGCCGCTTGCAGCATTAGACACGGGGAATATGTGCATACAGGAATCAAGATGCGCGCAACTAAGTACTATCTGGGTGCCATATGGACTGCCATATTGTGATACTGTATTTGAAGGTTGATCCGTAGATCGAAGACTAGCTACTACCCCATAGTCGCCGATTGAGGAGCAAAGCACTCGCACACCGTCGTATGATCTGTGACTTGAGCAAAGCTACTGATCAATAATTTAGCCTGGAAGATAAAAACTGGTACTAATATGTGAGGAGCGGGATGTGGTTCTCTCAATCTAGATTACCCTCAGCACGAATTCGAGTACAAATCTGTGAGGATCTCTCTTGCTAGCTATGGATCTGAGAATTTCATGGGAATTCGAGCTATTATGTTTGAAATTCGGATGAGGATTTCCTCCCAACCACCCGCACCTCTATCCGTACAACCGAGCCGCGGCCGCAGCCGTCCAATTCCTAGCCAACCCTAACCAATATTCCGGATCGGTGTATATACTTTTACACCTGCTTAACGGGCCCAGTTTGGGCTAGCAAGCCACTGGGGTGGTCTCTTGGCCCGTGTAGACTTGGGCCTCTGGTCCTTGACGCGCTCTGGATCGCTGCTGCCGGCAACCGCTGGATCAGCTACAGGGCTTGGCGCTCCTCCTGCAGGGACATGGGCTACAGGGCTGCTGACACCCCCCCTCCGTTGAGAGACGGCTTGCCCCCAAGCCGTAGCTCGAGGAAATTGCTGACGCAGAGAGTCCAGGTCCTCCCAGGTTGCTTCCTCAGGCAAAGAGCCACTCCACTGGATCAAACCTTGAGCGATCGTACGCTTGCCATGCTGTCGGACTCGTTGCTGGAGCACGCGGAGTGGTACCTGAAGAGAAGCAAAAGAGGATGGCAGTTTGCGAAGAACGGTGCAATTGGGTAGCACTACCTTTTTAAGCTGAGACACATGGAAAACTGGATGAATTCTGCTGTCCGGAGGCAATTCCAATTTGTAAGCCACTTCCCCAATCTTGTCCAGGATGGTGTAAGGTCCAAAGTATTTGAAGGCCAGCTTGTGGTTTGCTCTATGCACAACTGATGATTGAACATACGGTTGCAGTTTCAGGAAAACTTGTTCTCCAACGTTGAAAGATCTCTCAGTCCTGTTTTTATCAGCCATGTGCTTCATTCTCTGTTGAGCTCGGAGCAGATGTTGTTTAACAGAAGCTACCACAACCTCCCTGTCTTGTAGCCACTGAGTAATATCCACAGGTGCAACAGTATCACTGGCCGCAATCCCAAAGTATCTAGGAGAGTGCCCATAAAGTACCTCAAAGGAAGACTTGCCCACAGCTGAATGCCAATTTGTATTATACCAAAACTCACACATGGACAACCATTTGCTCCATTTGGAGGGGTGAGCACTAATAAAACTTCTGAGGTAGCATTCAATCTGCTGGTTGACTCTCTCAGTCTGACCATCAGTAGTAGGGTGATATGCAGTACTCATGTTAAGCTGAGTCCCAGTCCTGTGAATAAGAGTTTGCCAAAATTTGCTTGTGAACACCGGATCTCTGTCGGATACAATGTACTCTGGCATGCCATGCAGTTTGTAAATATTGTCCAAGAACACTTCAGCAACCTTTTGTGCAGAAAAGGGATGTTTGAGGGCCATGAAATGCCCATATTTTGTAAACTTGTCAATGACCACAAATATGCAATCAAACTGATAGGAAGGAGGTAATCCAGTAATAAAATCCATGGTCACAGTTTCCCATGCCTTGCTTGGAACTGGTAAAGGAGAAAGCAGCCCTGGATACTTAACTCTTTCAGGTTTAGCTTGCTGACAAACTAAACAAGACTGTACCCTGTCTTTAATAAATTTCTTCATGCCCATCCATTTGAATAAGGAGTGAATGCGATGGTATGTGACCAGAAAACCAGAATGTCCTCCCAGGGGGCTATCATGAAAGGCAGAAAAAAAATTCTCCTGCAACTCCAGATTGTTGCCAACCCAAATACAGCCTTTGTACCTCAGCAATCCTTGCACTAATTGATACTGAGAATTAGCAGGTGGTTTGACCGCAAGCTCTTGCAACAACTCTTTAGCTCTGTCATCTTGAGAATAACTGGCTATAATTTCTTCCATCCAAACAGGTTGCGATTTGGAGATGTGAAACAACTGGAACTGTGATGGTCTTCTAGATAGAGCATCAGCAGCAGAATTTTCTGCTCCTTTTTTGTAAACTATAGTATAGTTCAAACCCATAAGTTTGGTTAGAGCTTTCTGTTGCCACACCGTGTGTAGTTTTTGATCTTGCAGATGTACCAAACTCTTCTGATCAGTCCTAATGGTAAACTGCTGGAACTGTATGTAAGGTCTCCATGATCCACGGCTAGCAAAATAGCTAGGTACTCCTTTTCATAAACTGAGAGGGCCCTATTCTTGGGCCCCAAGGCCTTGCTAACATAAGCTATAGGATGACCTTCTTGCATGAGTACAGCCCCAATTCCTGAATCACAGGCATCAGTTTCAATGACAAAAGGCTTGTCAAATTGTGGCAAAGCTAAAACTGGGGCTTCTACTAGGGCCTTCTTAAGAGTTGTGAATGCAGTTTCAGTCACTGTAGTCCAGACAAATGGCACTCCTTTCTTAAGCAGCTCAGTGAGAGGTTTACTGATCAGACCATAATGCTTTATGAACTTCCTGTAGTAACCACTTAATCCAAGGAAGCCTCTCACCTCTTTTACACTGGTTGGGGTAGGCCACTGTTCCACTGTCTGAATTTTACTAGAATCAGTAGAAACTCCTGCAGAGCTGATGGTGTGGCCTAAATACCCAATTTGTTGTTGAGCAAAAGCGCATTTGGACATTTTCACTTTCCACTGATCAGCTCTGAGTAAAGCCAACACTTCTCTAACATGTTGCAAGTGCTCCTGATAAGATTTCCTGAAAATCAATATGTCGTCAAAGAAGACTAAAGCATTTTTCCTGTTAACTGGAGACAGTGTGGTCTTCATTGCCCCTTGGAAAGTGCCTGGAGCTTCACTGAGTCCCATGGCCACTACTAAAAATTCATAATGCCCTAAGTGAGTTTGAAATGCAGTTTTATACTCCTCCCCAGCAGCCAATCTGATTTGATGGTATCCTGCTCTGAGGTCTAACTTAGTGAACCAAGCTGCTCCAGCAAGTTCATCAAGAAGCTCATCAATTACTGGCACTGGAAATTTCCCTTTTACAGTGATAGCATTTAACATCCTGTAATCCACCACTAGCCTCCATTCTCCTCCCTTTTTCTTTACTAGCAACACAGGGGATGAAAAAGGACTTTTGCTGGGTCTAATTATACCTGACTTCAGTAACTCTGCAATTTGTTTTCCAAGTTCATCCTTTAACTGAGGAACTATTCGATATGGCCTGACAGCAACTGGCCTTGCTCCTGGAATTAGAGGGATTTTGTGGTCACAACTCCTCCTGGGAGGTAACTGAGTAGGAGTTTCAAAAACATCAGCAAATTCATCCAGAATGGACTGAATTTTTGGAGGAATTTCACTCTTCTCATCCATGTGCACTGCAGATATGGCTATGCAAGTGTAAGTGCAGTCCTCAGCTCCAAACCCATGCAAGGTAACTGTTTGTCCTGCCTTAGTGAAAGAGAGCCATTTTCCACCCAATCGATGTACATGGGGCTGTGTTGGGCAAGCCAATCTAGGCCTAAAATCCCATCATAAGTATGCAAGGGCAACAACTTGAAGTTAGAAGAAAATGTGGTTCCATTGCATTCCCAGAGACATTCTTCAATTTGTTGCTGGCAGTGTATTGTTGTACCTCCAGCTACTGTGACAGTGAGAGCCTTGATTGGGGTGACCCCTTCGAAGTGCTTGTACTGTGCGTCCAAGAACGAATGGGTGCTGCCAGAGTCAACAAGGAACTGTAGTTTGTGCCCTTGTAGTTCAATTTCCAATTGCAGAACATGAGCTTCAGGTTCCTTCCCCATTGCAGCAGCTGATAACTTGATAGAATGGACTGAAGATTGGGTTTGCTGTTCACTGTCAGAGTCTGAACTTTCAACTGACTGGGTTTGTAATTGATCAATCAACTCCTGGACGAAATGCAGTTGGACAGTGGATTTGCACACATGGTCTTTGGCCCACTTTTCTCCACACACAAAACATAAACCCTTGGATTTCCTATAGTTTCTCAGAGCTGTCCATTTGTCCTCTTGGCTGGTACTACTGACAGATTCTGCTCTCCTCTCTTCTGGTTTCGGTGGCTTGGAATTTGTACTTCCTGTGGAAGGTGCTGTTCTTCTGGTAGTTGCGAAGCTGGTTGGATTGTACACTTCCCCTAGCTTCCCATGGAGCAGGGCTAACTCATAAGCTGCATCGAGATCTTTGGGTTTCTGCAAGGCCACTGCCATTCGAACTCCAGGCTTCAGCCCATCCAGAAATCGAGTGATATAATGCAAGGAATTCGGCGCTTCTTCATATGTTGTCAGTTGGTCGTACAATTTCGCAAACCGTTCAACATAGTCTTCGATAGTCGTAGTCTGGGCAATCCTGAACAACCTTCTGAGCAGTGTTTGATGCTGATTTCGGCCAAAACGACTCTGCAGAGCTTCACAAAATTCAGTCCAGCTGGAATTGGGCATGCGCCTCTGAATCGACTCAGCCAACGCGCCGCGGCTCCCTCAAACTGAGCAGTTGCCAGAGACAACCAGCGGCTAACGGGCGTGCCCCAGAGTTTGAATTGATCCTCGCAGCGATTTTGCCATAGTCGCGGATTTGTTCCATCAAATTTGGGAAGTTCCAAATGCAGAGAAAACGAATCAACTGACGGATAATCCCGAGGGGAAAAATTTCTAGGGGAGAAACCAGAATCGCGCGCACCTCTGACCGAAAGAGGGACATAAATATTATGCTCCTTCCCCCGGTGATCGTTGTCGAAGCCAAGGGCGCCGGTCGCGGTGGCGCCACGACCCAGCCCAGCGTTGCGCGAAGATGTGGCGGCGACGGCCTTGGGCTCGTGCTCCTGGGACTCCGTCTTGTACAGGTCGGATCTGATTTGCTCGTTGTCGATGGCGAGCTCTTCTCGGATGCCGTCGGTCCTTGCCGACATCAGCCCATCGAGCGTCGTGTTGTTCCTCTCCATCATTTTGCTCATCGATTTGAGAATCGACTCACCGTGCGTTCGAAGCTTGTCATCCAAGTCGTTGGCGAATTCATGGCGAAGGATCTCGTAGAGGGAGCGGCCCTCGTCGCTCAGCCCTTCCATCGCTTGACGTCGCCGCCGGTCGCCGAGACGCGTCGGGTAGCGGTGAGGGGGCAGCTCTAGGACGAAGGCTCTGATTACCAGATGTGAGGATCTCTCTTGCTAGCTATGGATATGAGAATTTCATGGGAATTCGAGCTATTATGTTTGAAATTCGGATGAGGATTTCCTCCCAGCCACCCGCACCTCTATCCGTACAACCGAGCCGCGGCCGCAGCCGTCCAATTCCTAGCCAACCCTAACCAATATTCCGGATCGGTGTATATACTTTTACACCCGCTTAACGGGCCCAGTTTGGGCTAGCAAGCCACTGGGATGGTCTCTTGGCCCGTGTAGACTTGGGCCTCTGGTCCTTGACGCGCTCTGGATCGCTGCTGCCGGCAACCGCTGGATCAGCTACAGGGCTTGGCGCTCCTCCTGCAGGGACATGGGCTACAGGGCTGCTGACAAAATCTCTCAATTACAGATGAATAAAGGAGGTTACAAGAGTTTGGAGGAATGAGGAATGGGATAGAGCAACTGCGGTAGCCATTGTGCCGAGCCGTCTGATCCACTGGATGCCCCTGACCTCACAGGTGCATGTTTAGGTAGAGTGCGCGAAGATTGCTTCACCTAACTTGGGCGTTCTCGTCATCAGATCATCCATGACTTGATCAAGATGGTATCACCGTTAACATATTGCATCTGCACTACTACGACTGTACGTTCACACCACATATGCATGGATCTCTTAGGCAAGTGTGTCATTTCTGATGGTCATCTGCGTACCCATGCATGGAGCATTCAAATTTGTAGCAGCGGGAGTCTTAGATCTCTCTCGCCCGGTCGTTTGGTCGTCATCTTTTATGCATATCCTGCAACAAATTATACGTGTGCGGTCGGGTTTACTAACCCCACACACGGTGGATTGGTGATCAACAGGGTGCCTCGATCAGCTGCATGCAGCACTGGACATGGGGAATATGTGTGTACAGGAATCAAGATGCACGCAACTAAGTATCTGTGTGCCATACGAACAGGCATATTGTGATATTTGACAATCGATCCATCGATCAGAGACTAGATACTACCTCAAAGGGTCCCAAGCATCCGATCTAGAAGCTCAAAGCACTCGCACATCGTTGTATGATCCGTGATACTAATCAACATTTTAGCTTGGAAGATAAAAACTACCCGCTCTGTTCTATAATATAAGACGTTTTTTGACACGGAGGGAGTAGTACTATTCAACATCTATATATTGCACCACACTCAACATAAACAAATATGAAAAATCTTACTCGAATAGCCATTCACCCTCCTTTACTGATAAAGCAACAACCAAATCCACGCTGCAAGTTATTTAAGCACAAGGACAAGTAAAATTTAGGTCTAATGGGCCGAAAACAAAATATGCCGAAAAGCAAAACAACAAAGTTATACAAGACGCCTCTGGGGAGAGGTGTGAGATGCTAGAGGATGGAAAAAGCTGACATCTGAAGACCAGCCGACATGCCCCCTAGCTAGTCCTTGTCCCACTACCTCTAGAGCGGGTGTCATTGCTGGCACTACAAGCATGCCATGCAACCAATAGATTTCGATGGACTTCGGCCATATTTTTAAACTTAAGCAGCGGGAGATATAGTCTAGATCTGCTCGTTCCGGTCATCGCGGGGCGTCATCTTTTATTTCTTTGCAAAACAGTCGGTGGTTTACTAACTCCACCCACGTCGACGTGCACTGATCAGCTGCATGAAGCATTAGACACTGGGAATATGTGTGTGCAGGGATCAAGATGCATGCATGGAGGATTCAAATTTGTAGAAGCGGGAGTCCTAGATCTCTCTCGCCGTCGTCTAGGTCGTCATCTTTTTATGTATCCTGCAACAAACTGCACGCTGGCGGTCGGTTTACTAACCCCACACACGGTGATTGACGGTGTGCCTCGATCAGCTGCATTCAGCATTAGACACAGGGAATATGTGTATACAGGAATCAAGATGCATGCAACTAAGTATCTGTGTGCCATATGGACTGGCATATTGTGATATTTGACGATCCATCAATCGAAGACTAGCTACTACCCCAGGGTCCTGAGTCTCCATCGAGGAGCCCAACGCATTCACACGTCCTCGTATGATCCGTGACTTGAGCAAAGCTACTAATCAACATTCTAGCCCGGAAGATAAAAAGTTGCACTAATCAACATGTACATATTGCACCACACACCATGGTAAGCAAATATAGAAAATCTTACTCTCAAAATAGTTTATCGTCCCGTTTTATAGATAAACCGGCTACTAAGTTCTAACGACAAGTTATTTAAGCACGAGGACAAATAAAAATTAAGTCTAACGAACCAAAAACACAAACATGTCAAAAAGCAAAACTGAAAGCTGAATAAAACTGTTGCTTATTGATGATTTGGTGCGGCATTCAAGAGTATATAAGAGGGTACAAACCGACTTGGGGTAGGGGTACAAAACTGACTTGGACTAGAAGTCGTATACCATAATGACTACTCTAACATCCCCCCGCAGTATCAACGGCAGGCTCGACGACGTTGAGACTGAAACAGATATCTTGAAACGGCTTAGTAGGCAGTGCCTTGGTGAAAATGTCAGCAAACTGAGCCGTAGAGGGAACATGAAGCACCCGAACCTGACCAAGAGCAACCTTTTCACGAACAAAACGAATATCAATCTCAATATGCTTTGTGCGTCTGTGTTGAACTGGATTGCTGGTCATGTAGACTGCTGATATGTTGTCACAGTAGACAATAGTGGCCTGCTCAATAGGCCTGTGTAGCTCGAAGAGTAACTGCCGAATCCAGATTGTATCTGCAACGGCATGTGCCACAGCGCGATACTCAGCCTCGGCCGACGAACGTGAGACTGTAACCTGTCTTTTCGAAGACCAAGAAATCAAATTGTTACCAAGAAAAACACAAAAACCGGAAGTGGACCTTCGAGTGTCAGGACAACCAGCCCAGTCTGCATCAGAGTATGCGGTAAGCGAGTTTGGAGAAGAATTATTGAGGTGGAGACCATGATTGAGAGTTCCTTTTAAATACCGAAGAATGCGTTTAACATGATTATAGTGAGGAACCCGGGGATCATGCATATAGAGACATGCTTGTTGAACAGCAAAAGAGATTTCAGGACGAGTAATGGTGAGATATTGGAGAGCACCTGTTAGGCTACGATAGAGAGTAGGATCGGGAAAGGGTTCACCGGTAGCCGAAAGTTTAAAACTAGTATCGACAGGAGTGCGAGATGATTGACAGTCAAGCATACCAGCACGATTAAGAAGATCAAGAATATACTGGCGTTGGGAAAGAAAAAGGCTGGAGGAATCTCGAACAACAGCAATGCCTAAGAAATGATGAAGGAGTCCTAGGTCAGTCATAGAAAATTCAGATCTAAGAAGAGAGACAATATGATCTAAGAACTTTTGAGAGGAGGCGGTAAGAATGATATCATCTACATAGAGAAGTAAATAGGCAGTGTCAGAAGTTTGATGATACACAAAAAGAGAGGTGTCGGAGAGAGATGGAGTGAAGCCTATTGTTTGAATGAAGGAGGAGAAGCGTTGAAACCAAGCTCGTGGGGCCTGTTTAAGACCGTAGAGAGATTTCTGAAGAAGACATACATGAGTTGGAAAGGATGGATTTTCAAAACCCAGAGGTTGCTGGCAGTAGACAGTTTCTTGAAGGGAACCATGGAGGAAAGCATTTTTAACATCAAGTTGGTGAATGGGCCATGAAGAAGAGACAGCAACACTAAGAACGGTGCGAATGGTGCTAGGTTTAACAACAGGAGAGAAGGTTTCTTCGTAATCAATTCCTTGTTGCTGAGAAAAACCACGACAAACCCACCTGGCTTTATATCGTGAGAGGCTCCCATCGGAGTGGAACTTTTGGTGAAAAATCCATTTGCCAGAAACAATATTTGTATTGGGAGGACGAGGAACAAGTTGCCAGGTGTTGTTTTGAAGTAAAGCATTATATTCTTCTTGCATGGCAGCGGCCCAATTGGGATCAAGAAGAGCAGTTTTGTAATTCTTTGGAAGAGAAGTGAGAGATACAGAGGTATGAAGGTTTAGGCGGTCTTGGGGTTGATGAAATCCTGATTTGGCCCTAGTACGCATGCGATGATCATTAATCGGGGCTGCTGTAGGAATAGCACGAGGGGGTAAGGTGGGTACTGGTGAGTCCGGCGCAGCGGAAGAGTCGGACGAAGGAGTAGGGCTGGGTGGTGGAGTGGGAGCAGGGCTGGGTGGTGGAGTGGGAGTAGGGGCCGGGGGTGTTGGGGAGGGAGCAGGGGCTGGGGGTGTTGGGGACGTCTCGGGTGGGGTGAGTGTATGATTGGGATTGGCTATGGTGGGTGTTAATGGTGGTGGTGATAAGTTGTGTTCGGCAGGTAGGGGAGTATATAGTTGGAAAGGACGGGGAGAGGGGGTGTTTGCGGAGCTAGGGGTGTTGGATGGTGTAGTAGTGCGTTGTGAGAAAGGAAAAATGTGCTCAGCAAACGTGACATGACGAGAGACATGAACGTGTCCGGTGTGAAGGTCGAGACAGCGATAGCCTTTGTGCTCGTCAGAGAAGCTGAGAAAAGCACATGGGATAGAGCGTGCTGACAATTTATTTGCAGAAGTGGCGTAGGCATTGGGAAAACAGAGACAGCCGAAAACACGAACCGCGAAGTAGTCGGGGTGGGAAAGAAAGAGGGAATAATAGGGAGTAGTGTTGGGTTTAGTTTTAGAAGGTCGAATATTTAGAAGGAAGGTGGCCATGTGTAGGGCTTCAGCCCAAAACTTGGGAGGCATAGATGATTGAATGAGGAGAGTGCGAACTATATCATTGAGGGTGCGAAGAGAGCGTTCTGCTTTACCATTTTGAGGGGATGTGTAGGGACATGAGAACCTAAGCAGGATGCCATGTTGTAAGAAGAAAGTACAATTTTTAATGTTATCAAACTCGCGACCATTGTCACATTGGATAAAGCGAATTGGGAGGAAGAAGTGAACAGACACATAGCGTTGAAAATTAAGGAAAAGAGAATGGACCTCGGATTTGTTGCGTAGAGGAAAATTCCAGATAAAGTGGGTGAAATCATCGAGGATAACAAGGTAGTATTTAAAACCCGAAACACTTGCAATGGGAGAGGTCCATAAATCACAATGTAGTAATTCAAAGGGATAAGTGCTACAAGAACTAGAGGAACTAAAGGGAAGACACACATGTTTGCCTAATTGACAAGACTCGCAAAACACAGAATTATGAGAGTCCCTATTACATGGTATGGTAAATCACTAAGCATAGAAGCTAAGACGGCGGGGTTGGGATGGCCCAAGCGACGATGCCAGAGATCGACGGAGGCCAGCATGGATGTTGGAGGGGTGGCGGCAGGAACTCCATTAAGAGAATAAAGATCACCGGAGCTATTGAAGCGAGCGATCTCGGCCTTGGTCAGGTAATCTTTCACAGATAAACCAAAGGGTCAAATTCAGCCGAAACTAGATTGTCGCAAGTAAATTGGCGAACAGTGATAAGATTTTTAATGAGGGCGGGTGCAACTAGAACATCGCGAAGTAAAAGAGGTTTGGTGGAAGAGGGAAGTTGATCCTGACCAACACAATATATAGGAATAGATGATCCATCTCCAAGGATAATGGAAGGGAAAGGAGATTTAGTGCAAGAAGATAACCAATTACTAGATGCAGACATATGACTAGAGGCCCCTGAATCAAAGATCCAATCCGTACCTGAGTTTCCTTGTGCAGCAAAGTTATTCATGGCCTGGAGAAAGGCAGCTTGATCCCAGCTCGGCGTCGCAGGTGAGGGTGGCATCGGAAGCAGTGCCGGCGGATACGATGGTGAAGGCAGTAGGGCCGGCTGGGGAGTGTAGTAGGCATTGGCCGGCTGTGGTAGGGGTGGCGTCGGGAGCAGGGCCGGCTGAGGTGTGTAGTAGGCGCCGCCGTCGGTGGTGTAATGACCATAAGGAGCATACGTCGGGGCGGCGTGATAGGCATTGGCCGGCTGTCGGGGGTTGAGAACCCCGGGAGCACCAGTAGGCGGCCGAAGGCCGGGTTGCCAGGCACCTGAGTATGCCGGCGGAGCACCAAGGGTGGACGGAGCGGACCAGGGCATGGGCCATGCTTGAACAAGCCCCGTCCAAGGATCATGAGGAGGCCGCCATGCAACCGCAGATGGAGCACTGGTGGGTGGTGCAGGACTCGGTGCTGGTGATGTCGTAGGCGGAACCGAATGAGTCGACGGCGGCCTGTAGATAGGGTTTTTGCCGCGGTAGTTCGGACTAGGACGCCAGCCTGGGGGCGGTTGAACAGATGACGATGCGGACGGCCCGGCGGCAGGAGCCGGCCTGGAAGGCGGCGCTGGTGTAGACGACAGAGGAGGATGAGCCGCAGCATGAAAGACCTTGGGGCGAGAGTCCTTGCGAGTTTGTGTTTCCGCCGCAAGTTGTAGCAAGGAACGAACTTCAGCGAAGGTAGGAGGGGGCCGTATCATCGGTATGAACGAGGCTTGCTTGTCAAAGTCTTCGCTGAGGCCGACAACGACGATATTGATTAGCTGTGAGTCGCTAACTGTATCGCCGAGTTCGCGGAGCTCATCACCAATGGTCTTAACGCGCTGGCAGAACAGGTTCACCGGGGCGTCTCCTTGCACCATATTGCGAAGCTCGGTGTGGAGAGCGTTTTTCCGAGCGTCGGTGTTGCTTTGGAAGAGCTGACGGAGGGAGTGCCAGATGTTGGCAGCGGTGGCGCCATCGTGATCGAGCATGTTGAAGATTTCGGTGATGATGCGGGTGTAGAACCACTGGACGATCGCGAGATCGTCTTTCAACCATTGCGGATCGTCGGGGCGGGGAAGACAGTTGGCGGCGACATGCGAGCGCAGGTTGCAGCGGCCGAGGTGGAGATCGAAGAGATGTCTCCAATGGTAGTAGTTGTGGGCGGAGATCAAGAACTATGGGGATGTAGGGGCTGACGTCGGAGATTGTGTCAGCAAGAGATATTGGTGCGGCGAGGATGGGTGCAGGGTAGTTTTGTGGAGCTATGGTGAGGGCCGAGAGAGAAGCGGCAGCGGCGTTGGCAGCCTTGGCGATAAGTGCGGCCCGGCGCTCGAAGTAGCCGGGCGGCGGCGGCGGCGGTGGCGTTGGCGGAGCCATACCCTAAACCCTGGGACCGGTATCTGATACCATGAAAGCTGAATAAAACTGTTGCTTATTGATGATTTGGTGCGGCATACAAGAGTATATAAGAGGGTACAAACCGACTTGGGGTAGGGGTACAAAACTGACTTGGACTAGAAGTCGTATACCATAATGACTACTCTAACAGAAACAACAACGCCTTCAGGGAGAAATGTCAACTGCTAGGGGGTGCAGAAAGCCGATGTCTGAAGACCAGGCAGCATGCCACGTAGCCAGTCCTTGTGCCGCTGCCCACAAAGCGGGTGCCGCTGCAAGTGTGCCATTGGAGCCAATAGATTTCTATGGACTTTGGCCACATTTGAGCTTATGCAGCGGGAGATATAGCATAGCTACTACTACTAGAAATTAAGTAAGCCAATTCCAGATCTGCCAGGTCCAGTCATCTTTTATTTCTTTGCATTTGCAATGGGTGGTTTACTAACTCCACCCACGTCGACGTGCATCGATCGGCTGCACGAAGCATTAGACACGGGGAATATGTGTGTGCAGGGATCAAGATGCATTCAATTGTATATGTGTCTGCTACTAGAAAGAGTGGTATTACTATATTTCATGTAGCCTAAGGTCGTGCCGATCGACCGAAGACCAGCTCTAGCCTCTAACAAAGACCCAGAAATCTGCGAGGAGCTCCGTCCCATGCACCCCGCATCGATCGGTGTCCGTGCCGACGAGGCGCTGCCGGTCGACCAGCCATGAATGAGCGTCCAGAACATCCGCCACAGCCTCTGCGCCGGCGCAACCCGCGCCGGGACACGCCCCCGGCCCCCATGCATGCATCCATGCACGGGCATACGTGAAGCGTACGAGCTCGTTCTTCTCATATACAAGTACTACTAGCTAGCGTTCTTGGTTCCTGGAGTCTACTGGTGAACTAGTCGCGTTTTGGTCTCGTTTCTCCTTGGCTTCTTGCGTGATTAGTCGTTGGATGTCGGCCGGGTTATGCGTGCGTACAGTCGACGGCAGTGCGTCCATGGCACAGGCAGGGCGCTCTCCCGAGTCCAAAGTCCCGATGGAGCAGCGAGGACGAGGCACGTTTCCATTTCCTCGTGGACAACTGGCACGCGCCCATTTTTGTTTTTTGTCATGCAGCGGCTGGAGCTGGGCTAGCGGCCGCGCAGGACCCCGCCGAGGTGCACGTACGTACGTGCGTAGTACGCGCGACGACCGACGAGGCGGGTGCGTGGCCGGACGCCGGTGGCGTAAATCTATAGCTGGCAGCGCTGCGAGGGTGACGGGCCCCGGGACGCTTACTGGTGATGCGCGCACACACGCTGGCCGAATAAAGACACGAGGGCGCTGGCCGGGAGACATGCAGGGACACCGATCAGGCCACCACGGCTCTGCGGGCGCATCGCGCGTCACACCTTTTATTGCATCTATATCTCTTCGAATCAACCTGTGGTTGAGATGGTTAGGTGGACAGTGGTATCCCTAACCCATCAGGGTTCAAATCCTGGTGCTCGCATTATTCCTGCATTTATTTCAGGATTTCCGGCGATGCGCTTTCAGTGGGAGGAGACGTTCCCATCGACGACGAGGCGCCTATGGTGGCTTCGTAAATCTCAAGATGATATGCCGGCTCAGTCTCTCGGAGGTGCTCATAGGGGTAGGGTGTACGTGTGTGCGTTCATAGGAGTGAGTGTATGCGCGTATATATGAGCACTTGTGTCTGTACTGATGCTAAAAAAAAAACTTCCTCATTTTGACTTCACGATAGAATTTTGCACATGGTCGAGGTGGCGAAGGAGGCGTGGCTCTGCTCGTCTTCGGCATTGCTTGGTTCAGGATGCAAGCCATACATAGGGGTTTCGGATCCTCTAATTATTGAAACTCTTTCACTGCGTGATGGAGTCCGTTTTACTACTCTACGAGAGTTCTCGCATGTGATAATAAAAGTTGATTGCCTGGAATTAGTGACACACTGGAACACTCGCCGCAGTTCCCATACAACCGTGGCTCCTATCATGATAGAAAAAGCAGAGTTTGTAATAAATTTTTTGCTTTTTGTTATTCAACATGTTAAAAGGTTAGCAAACCCCCGCAAAAAAAACAGGCTTTGTACAAAACATGATTGCACGTTGAATGTGATCGAAAGCTGACTTGATGAAACTCCTAGCTTCCTTGTGACCAGTCTTCTAGCTGATTGCCCTAGGAATGTGTTTGTCTGAATAAAGCCCTCTGATTTGTCCGAAAGAAAAATAGACGATCCAACACACTATCCGTTCCCCTTCGATAGAGCGAACAATTATGTTCACATGAAGGAACCCCAAACCCGGGGGCGCTTCCTACTAGGAATCGCCTACAGTGGTTGGTTATCGGGCAGGCCCCACATTGTAGCAGAGTGAAAAAAATCTATTGTTTTTTTGGGTTTTCCACTGTTTGTACAATTTTTTTGGTTTTCTTTTTTCCTCTTTATTTTCATTGGTTTTATTCGTTTTCTCTTAGGTTTTCAATGATTTTCTTTTGGTTTTAAACTTTATTTTCAACATATATCTTAATATTTCATACACATTTTACATTTTCCGTATACGTCAGGTACATTTTTTATCTACATTCATTTTTTTCAAATATATGATTAGTATTTTTTCAAAAATATTTTTTGATGCCTACTTTTTTCCCATACATGTTGTACAGTTTTTGTATATATCTAAAACATTTACTTATATAAGTTTTACGTTTTTAATACATGGTTAATATTTTTTTCAAATACTTGTTTTGAACTTTTTTAATACACGTTTAAAAGTTTTATAATGATACAAAAATTATTTTTTAATTATGTGAGCATTTTTATACATTGGATAAACAGTTTTTTAAGTGTCACAAACATTTTGTTTGAAAACGTAGCATTTAAAATATAATTTACATTTTTTGAAGTGTACAAAAATTATTTGAATTACATGAATATTTTTCTACATAATATAACAGTATTCATAAATATAACGTACATTTTTTTAAACTCATGACCAACTTTGTAATGTCACATACATTTTTTAATGATACATACACACTACTATGGAAAAGCCTAGCAGTAGCGCGGGTATTTGGCGTATTAGTAGCGCGGGTACCTGCGCTACTGATAAGGCGCTACAGGTAACGTTTAGTAGTAGCGCGTGTTGACACGCGCTACTGCTATAACTACTTAGTAGTAGCGCGTCTCATACCAGCGCTACTGCTAAGTGCTTTAGCAGTAGCGTTTTCCTGTCCAGCGCTAAAGAGCGCTACTATTATATTTTCTCATATCTTTTTTTTGCCGCGTATTTGCGATGTTTTTGTATAGGTTTTATACGGTATTCTAATCATATCATAAACATGCAATATGCTCATCATATCATACACATAATAGTCTCGTCATATCATTAAACATAAATCATGTCGTCACATCATAATCACGATATAGCTATACAAGTTACATGACATGTCTCATCATACATAATGTAGTACTTCTTGAGGCGTCGGTTCGTATCCCTCTCTCGCACTAGCGTGAACCTAAACTAACTACTGGTTGTCGCTCGAAAACCGGAACCGGTACACCTGGGCCTGACACTCCGGCCACTCGTCGTATACTCCTGGCGTAGCACTTCCTCATCATCGATGATCTATGCACCTGCATCGTCACATGAGTCGATCATATGCAACATATATAGTTGAGCAACAGAAAGAGACAGACTTGGAAAAAATAGAAGCAACATATCATAAGCATAAATAATAAAGTTCATCGTACCCAAAATGCCCTAACTAGAGTGATCTTCGCTAGTTGAGGAGGACGGTTTAATTACATCACAAATAAAGTTTCGTCGTGCATAGAACTAAACGGACACATTGTCATATATCGACAATCACTCCAACATGTAGTGCCATCCATCCAAGCCAGGGAGATAGTCCCCAAGCTTAGTGAAAGGCTTCAGGTCGAGACGCTAAGCGGCTACGCGTGTTCGGACGTCTTCCCGCGACATTTGCCCTTCCTCGTAGAACATCCCTGTTTTTTCGAGGACCTCCTTCATGATGATTTGGGCAAGTTCACGCTGGATGTGATAGAACTCAGCTCGAAGTCGATGATCCGGGATATCTCCTACGTTCTTTGCCCATTGCAGAATATGGGCATCGCCGGATGTAGGTGACATGCGAAGGTTCTGTTGATCCCGTCTGTACTCCAGCATGTGGTGTAGGACATAGAATCCATCACTAAGAGTATCACTCGGTTGCTGGATGCAGCAGAAGTCGGTCTTATGGCCGAAGGCGGGCCTGCCGTTCCTTGCCTTCTTGGTCTTGATCTCTCCACCCCGTACGCCGTAGAAAAAGATAGCACTGTCGAGAACAGACTTGATGTGGGTGTAATCCTTTTTGTTCATGTTCTTCGAGGAGTCCAAGTAAAGAGCGTGGGAGTATCGGGGGTAAAGGATGATGGGGACGACGCGACCGCCGCTGCACAAAATAAGTACACTCTCAAATTAATTAGCCTCCACCGTGCAAATGAATGATTGAAATCGGAGGAAGGATATCCGCGCGGATGACTTACATCGGATGATAAGGAACGAGAATCGTCACCTTGTCCTTATTGGAGACCATGAAATCGAGGATGTAGTCCCTCGCGTATTCACGGTGCTTTGCGTAGACTGTCAAGAAGCCCTCGTGCATGAAGTACGGGTCAGCGACACAGATATAAGGTATCTGCTCAATCCCGATGATGTAGTTCATGTACAAGGCATAAAGGCGGACAAACGTAAAATCCAGCTTCTTCAAGTGAAACATGTCGAAGATGTAACCGAATCGAAGGAAGAACTTCTCCGCGGGGAATGTGTGGACGTACGACCTTTGCCGCGGCACGTTAATCACGTAGAGTGGGTATCCTGGATTTTCCGAGGCGATGAGGCTTTTCTCTCTCCGCTGCTTTAGGTAGGATTGGTTCAATGGGGATATGCCATTTTGCCACACCGGGGATAGGTATACGGTCTTGAACCCGAGGCTGCTGAGGAGGCTGGATCATAGAAGCAGCTTTGTTGCCTTTCCTCAGTCTCTTCCTATGCTTCTTTGCTACCGGAAGGTCGTCTATAATACGTTCAGCCTCCAGAGGCGGCAATTCAGGCACCGACTCATGACGCTCAAACCCTGAGTACTCATACTGCTGAGCCATCAATCTTCCGTCATCATAGGCGCCAGTATTGAGATACTGTTGAGTGTCATCGTCATCCTCATCCTCATCTATGGCGACGTCATCACTGACTAATGGAGCCTCTTCCTCACCCCGTCCAGCACGACAGGCGACGCTAATTGGGTAGGTGGGGTGTTGATGTTCATACCTTGCTGAGGCTGCGTGGTCCTGGGTGTGCTCCCGGCCGCCTCCAGACGAAGTAGACTCTTTGGCGATAACATGACCCACCCCTTGCAATCGCCAAGCCGCCGTGGGGTCTCGTCGTCATCCCCCCTAGTACCAGAGGAGCCAAATTCTCGTGGCCCGGTTTGACACTGGCCACAGAAACCTTGAAGACGTCAGGGGGGATCGGCCGGCTGTGGAACAATTGTTCCTTCGGCTTCATTATCGTCGCCTTCCCACGTCCACCTTCTGGTCGCTGATGGTGTACAATATGGTGCACGGAGTTACGTCGGCCTGCAAAGACATGTCTGCGACGTGAGACATCCGAAAGGCAACGGAAATGGGAGATTATACATTTATTGAAGAGGACCGGTCTGACAGGTACTGTGAGGGCGTCGAGCTCAGCCAAAGATGAAGCACCGCCGAGCAACTCCAAGACAGGGGACGGGCTGCTATGAGCAGGTGCGGGAGCTGGTGCAGGAGCTGGTGCGGGAGCCGATGCAGGAGCAGGTGCAGGTGTTGGTGCAACGCTAGTCGAGCTGCTCCCGAAGAAGTCGGCAAGGGGAAAGTCCGCTGCATTTTTATTTGGATTTTGCCTGCTCCAACTGACGACGGTCTGAACCAAGACACCACACGAATCTGCAATCGCCTGTTTTGCGGCAGCTACTGCTGTTGCGACTGTCTCAGCTGGTTTCTTCTCAACCGCAATCTCAACCTCCTTGTCGATGTTTTCTTCAGTTAACCTCCGTCTTTCCTTTCTCTCCTTCGTGGTCTCACGGTAGTACATCTTCCACGTGGCGCCATCTCCGACACCGTGCACGCGTCCATACGACGGCCGAGTGTCCACCGGGAGTCATTTCAATATGTTCAAGGCCCGGTTGAATCGGGTGTCCCACTTGGGCCTCGCCAACGCCTCAGACGGCGAGTCGCTTTCGGCCGCAATCCTGTCCTGCTCTCTCTGCAAAAGGAACAAGGATCGTTTACAAATATGACTAAACGTGCAGTCGAATTGATCAGAAACTAAAATTACCAGCAGTCTCATGAACTCCTCGTGACTGGGTACATCTCGAAAACCTTCTTGACTGGGTCCCAATGGTACCGGGCCCTGAGGATGTCACGCTCCTACGGGACGGTGAACTCCGCCAAGGGGTCTGGGATGCCCAGACTTTCATGTTCCGCGTCCTCCTTGGCCCATATGGACCTCTTCCCCGCGTAACCATGGCTTCCGAGGTGGTGGCACCCCATGTTCCTCTTTTGAAGCCCCATCATGTAGTTTAACTTTTCTCAGCTTCGGCATCGCAAGCCGCCTTGAATATTTCAAACTTCTCTTCCCTGATTGTTGGATTATCCTTTACAATCTCGGAGTAGGGTTCCTTTTTGTCGATGGTCCTTGCTTTCACCCTTACTTTCCAGGCGGCCAACGCGTCGCCAAACTTGCTTATGTCGCGTTTTTCTTCATTGCCGGGTCTTTATCTGGATCAGTATATTTATTTTCATCCCGGCCCGGGAACAAGAATACCTGGTGCAGCTTCTTTTGGAGGGAGGGCCTCATATTTTTTATCTTCTTTAGTTTCTCATCGTTGATGGTGGCGGTTGCCCGTACGATGCAGCCTATTTGAGTGCCATAGCACGATCGCGCTTCCTCAGGCTCATTTGGCTCAAAATTGCCATCGTCCACCTCCGTGACCACCACTCTAGTAGTGATGAGCTGGTTTAGGCGCCGTTGCATCTTTGGTTTCGGTTCTATACCGGCTCCGCCAGTCTCGGTGCCGGTCTCGGCGCCGGCCTCAGTCTCAGCGCCGGTCTCGATGTCGGTCTCAGTCTCCGATGCCACAGGTGGGCCCAGCAACAACAACCATAGATCGTCGGCAAGGTTCAAAAATTCGTCTGCCGCCTGGTAGACGTCGTCGTAATCACCAGAACCCTGTCCTTCATCATTGCTAGCCATGGTTCCTACGATTAAATCTAGACCTAATAAAATGAATAATGACATAAAAAAGGCCTATGTTTTACAGGAACGTTGATTACTTCCCGGTGCGGCAAATCCCGGGCACTCGATATGTCCTAGTTTGTAGCACAAGTCATGCCGAAATTCACAAATTTTTTGGCATGACCTTTGCTAAAAAGTGGACAAATCGAGCACCTTGCCGGAACGGAAATGAATCAACATTCCGGCAAAACATAGGCCACTCGGCTTCATTCCCTGGAAACAACAAAAGGCCACTTGGGCACAACCGAACCACTTCAATGAAAAGATATAATCTACAATAAAAGTCTAGGAAGGGATCATCTTTAAAATAGAACTTGCCTAAATTCTTTTCCTTGAAAAATAGTGGTCTTTTCAAAAATCAAAAACCTTTGCAAAATGACCTCACTAAACACTTCTCTGCCTAGGATAGAACCCAAATTCTTTTCTAGCTATTCCTCTCTCTCTCTCTCTCTCACACACACACATTATTTTCTCTAACCCGTCTCTGCCTAGGACAGAACCCAATTAAATTGCAAGGGAACTCCATTTCTCTAACCCTTCTGACCTAATGCTCTAAAATAATTTTTCTCTCTTACCTAGTTAACCTAGCTTGTTAACCTAACGAACCTAATTAACCTAGCTATTTAACCTAGTTAGTTAACTTAGCTAGTTAACCTAGTTTACCTAGATAATTAACCTAATTAAACT
The DNA here is from genome assembly GCF_018294505.1 of Triticum aestivum. NCBI lineage: Eukaryota > Viridiplantae > Streptophyta > Magnoliopsida > Poales > Poaceae > Triticum > Triticum aestivum. The sequence goes on along the minus strand of NC_057808.1, from coordinate 362,975,290 downwards.
AGTTAACCTAGCTAGTTCTCTGTCAAAGCCCTAAATAAATTGTTGCACTAACCTAGATAATTAACCTAATTAAACTATTTAACCTAACTAGTTCTCTGTCAAAGCCCTAACTAAATTTTTGCACTAACCTAGATAATTAACCTAATTAAACTAGTTAACCTAGCTAGCTAGTTGATAACCCACAAGTATAGGGGATTGCAACAGTTTTCGAGGGTAAAGTATTCAACCCAAATTTATTGATTCGACACAAGGGGAGCTAAAGAATATTCTCAAGTATTAGCAGTTGAGTTGTCAATTCAACCACACCTGGAAAACTTAATATCTGCAACAAAGTATTTAGTAGCAAAGTAGTATGGAAGTAACGGTAACGGTGGCAAAAGTAACAGTAGCAGTTTTGTAGTAATTGTAATAGTGGCAACGGTAAAGTAACTAAGCAAAGATCAATATGTGAAAAGCTCGTAGGCATTGGATCAGTGATGGAGAATTATGTCGGATGCGATTCCTCATGCAACAGTTATTACATAGGGTGACACAGAACTAGCTCCAACTCATCAATGTAATGTAGGCATGTATTCCGAATAGAGTCATACGTGCTTATGGAAAAAGAACTTGCATGACATCTTTTGTCCTACCCTCCCGTGGCAGCGGGGTCCTATTGGAAACTAAGGGATATTAAGGCCTTCTTTTAATAGAGTACCGGACCAAAGCATTAACACTTAGTGAATACATGAACTCCTCAAACTACGGTCATCACCTGGAGTGGTCCCGATTATTGTCACTTCGGGGTTGCCGGATCATAACACCTAGAAGGCGACTATTGACTTGCAGAATAGGATCAAGAACTCACATATATTCATGAAAACATAATAGGTTCAGATCTGGAATCATGGCACTCGGGCCCTAGTGACAAGCATTAAGCATAGCAAAGTCATAGCAACATCAATCTTAGAACATAATGGATACTAGGGATCAAACCCTAACAAAACTAACTCAATAACATGGTAAATCTCATCCAACCCATCACCGTCCAGCAAGCCTACGATGGAATTACTCATGCACAGCGGTGAGCATCATGAAATTGGTGATGGAGGATCGTTGATGATGACGACGACGACGGATTCCCCTCTTCGGAGCCCCAAACGGACTCCAGATCAGCCTTCCCGAGAGAGATTAGGGCTTGGGAGCGGCTCCGTATCGTAAAACGCGATGAATCCTTCTCTTTGATTTTTTCTCCCCGAACGTGAATATATAGAGTTGGAGTTGAGGTCGGTGGAGCTTCAGGGGGCCCACGAGAAAGGGGGCGCGCCCGGGGGGTAGGCGCGCCCCCACCCTCGTGGACAGGGTGTGGGCCCCTGGTCTTGATTCTTTCGCCAGTATTTTTTATATATTCCAAAAATATTCTCCGTGAAGTTTCAGGTCATTCCGAGAACTTTTATTTCTGCACAAAAATAACACCATGGCAATTCTGCTGAAAACAGCGTCAGTCCGGGTTAGTTCCATTCAAATCATGCAAGTTAGAGTCCAAAACAAGGCAAAAGTGTTTGGAAAAGTAGATACGATGGAGACGTATCACTAGTTCTCTGTCCAATGCTTGTGCTATGCATGAGAGATAGAGGAGGGGTGGGGGTTTACAGAGGATGGCTCCGGTGGTGGCGAGGGAGGCAGGGGCGTCTCCGGTGACGGCGAGGGAGGCAGTTGTAGTGAGGAAGGCAGGGGCGTCGAGGGTGGCTTCGGTGGCGCCAAGGGCGGCTCTAGTGCCATTGATGAGGCCACGCGGCTCCGATGGCGTTGGGGGCGGCCCCGGTGGCGTCGACGGCGCGCGGCTGTGGTGGCTCTGAGGGCGTCGACGTCGGCAGGAGACGACGGTGAAGTGGGGCAATGGCAAAGTGGGGAGACGGCGGCAAAGTGGGGCGAGGGATTTGGGGGAGAAGTGGTGGCCGGGGGGAGGGAAACCGCATGGGGGTTAAGTCAAACATAGCGGTAGCGCTGGAAGTACAAACGCGCTATAGCTAAGTTAGCTATAGCGCTTTTTACAAAACGCGCTACTGCTATAGCTATGTATTTTCCTTTTCTTTTATTATTTCCTTTTCCCTTTCTATAGCGGGGGTCTAAAAAACGCCCTGCTGCTATATTATCTATACCGCCTCTCATGAACAGACGCTACTGCTATGCCTTTCTCCTTTTCTTCTTATTTATTTATTAATTTTTCTTTACATTTTCTTTTTTCCTTTCTCCTTTTTCTATTTCTTTCATTTTCATTTACTTTTCCATTTGTTTTTCGTTTTATTTTATTTTCATTAGCAGTAGCGCTTTTCACCCATTTTGAGCTTAAACGATGAGTATGACCAAAGATCAAGTGACTTCACTTGACTCTCATGTCAATATACTCTAACATAGGTGACCTTGTCACAACCCAATTCTAGATGAAGTTCTCTTGTGTTTCCTCTTGCATTTGTCTCATGTACATGTGTGTTTCCCCTTTCAAAAAAAACTTCATCTAGATCTTTTTATTTCTTCTTGTTCTACATTTTCTGCATCAAATTCATTGCAAATCTTTTAGCTAATTCCTTGCAAATCCTTGTGAGATCTTAAGTGCCTAGTGAGCTGAGGTGACAAGTGTTCTCTCTGTTATGGACTCGGTTACACCGGTTTGTTTTCTTCGGCCCAACCGAATTCGCTCGGTGCCACCGAAGCACACAACTCGGTGCTACCGATTTCACTACAGGAAAGACAACTTGACGCTTATTCCTGCAGTCTTTTTGCTCCAGCTCCACTCAATGACTCTTGTTCTCTACCAGCATCACAGTCGCTTTGCTTTGTGACTCAAGGACCAAACCCTTTTGCAATAAAACAAAAATCCAGAAGAGCCCTTCTTGGAAATTGATGTCAAGGGGGGAGAGAGGGATCACATCAAAGCTCTATGCTTAATCATTTCTATAGGGGGAGAGAATACTCAGGGGGAGAGTGTAAGAAACCCCAGATGCTTGGTGTTCAAGAGGAGAGAAGTTACATGTCTTTAAGAGGGGAAAGACATGTTCATATTTGATTGCTTGCATTAGCTCTATTTCTTTTATTTTCCTCTGATTTTCTATTCCCTATCTTCTCCCAATATCCCATGCAAGATTCAGGGGGAGCAAGACATCTAAGGGAAGGAAATATCTGATTTTATTGCACATCTTTACTTTTGGGGACATGTCTATATCAACAGAGTACTCAGTACTCACTTTATACATGTCATCCCATTCTAGGTACTTTTGTGGTTCTTTTGTTTGCTCCGGCCAGTAGATGTATCTGTGCTATCTAACCTTGTTTACTCAGGTTCATTCTCTTCTAAGCCAACTCAAGACCACAAGGTAAGTATATGCATCACAGTCATGTGTATGAGGATCTCTTGCTGTTGTACATACTGTTTGCAAGAAGGACTCATGAGCATGAAGTTACATTTCCTATATCCAAATCAGTTGCTCTGATGCATATGGCCAAGATACATGTAACACATGGACTACTCTGTCATGCTTATGCATTCACATGCTCCTATTTTCCATATTTACATGAGTGCATACATATAGGGGGAGCCTATGCATGTTACATGTCTTTCCAGAGCTTTACTTGTTGTTCTCTATATCTTTATCTAAAGCTTTGATGTATGTTGTCATCAATTACCAAAAAGGGGGAGATTGAAAGCACAAGTGCTCCCTGGGTGATTTTGGTAATTAATGTCAATATATCTCTTGTTGGACTAATGTTTCTACCTAGTATGTTTCAGATAAGTTCAACAATGGAGTGGCATGGACTAGAGGATGTGGAACCCCTTCAAGTGCTAAAGACAAAGGATTGGCTCAAGCTCAAAGCTCAGGACTCTACATTTTCTATTTTAGTGATCCAAGATCACATTGAGTCCATAGGAAAGCCAATACTATTAAGAAGGGACGAGGTGTTGCTTAATGGCTTGCTTGCTCAAAGTGCTTAGTGATATGCTCCAAAGCCCTCAACCACTTTCTCATATCCATATATGTCCCAAACCTAAAAGTCAAACTCAGACCCACCGATTCTTTCTATCCGGCGCCACCGAGTTCACTTGACATAGCCACTGCCAGAAACCCTAGTCTTTTCGGTCCCACCGATAGGGATCTCGTTCTCACCGAGATGGGATTGCAAACTCTCTCTTGCCTATTGCAATAATTTCGGTCTCATCGAACTTTGCAATCGGCCGCACCGAGATTGCAATGCAAACTCTCTGTCACCCCTTCGTAACGTTTCGGTCTAACCGAGATGAGCGAATCGGTCCCACTGAGTTTGCCTGACCAACTCTCTGTTTGACTATTACCAAAATCAGTCCCACCGGGTTTGTGTAACCGGTCTCACTAAGATTACGCTGTGCCCTAACCCTAATGATATCGGTCCCACCGAGTTGACGTGTCGGTCCCACCGAAACACCTAACGGTCACATTATGAACCAAATCGGTCTGACCGAGTTCTCTGAATCGGTCCCACTGAGTTTGGTGATTTGTGTGTAACGGTTAGATTTTGTGTGGAGGCTATATATACCCCTCCACCCACTCTTCATTCGTGGAGAGAGCCATCGGAACATGCCTACACTTCCAATACCTATTTTCTGAGAGAGAACCACCTACACTTGTGTTGAGATCAAGATATTCCATTCCAACCACATAAATCTTGATCTGTAGCCTTCCCCAAGTTGCTTTCCACTCAAATCTTCTTTCCACCAAATCCAATCCTATGAGAGAGAGTTGAGTGTTGGGGAGACTATCATTTGAAGCACAAGAGCAAGGAGTTCATCATCAACACACCATTTGTTACTTCTTGGAGAGTGGTGTCTCCTAGATTGGCTAGGTGTCACTTGGGAGCCTCCGTCAAGATTGTGGAGTTGAACCAAGGAGTTTGTAAGGGCAAGGAGATCGACTACTTCGTGAAGATCTACCCTAGTGAGGCAAGTCCTTCGTGGGCGACGGCCATGGTGGGATAGACAAGGTTGCTTCTTCGTGGACCCTTCGTGGGTGGAGCCCTCCGTGGACTCGCGCAACCGTTACCCTTCGTGGGTTGAAGTCTCCATCAACGTGGATGTACGATAGCACCACCTATCGGAACCACGGATAAAAAATCTCCGTGTCTCCAAATTGCGTTTGCACACTCCAATCCCTTCTCTTTACATTCTTGCAACTTGCATGCTTTACTTTCCGCTGCTCATATACTCTTGTATGCTTGCATGCTTGCTTGATATGTATTGTGAATGTTTAAACTTGTGCTAAACTCCACATCAACTTAAGAGAATTAAAAACTGCAACTTTTCTTGATTAGAGTCTATTCACCCCCCCTCTAGACACCTCTTCTCGATCCTTTCAATTGGTATCAGAGCATTGGTCTCCATTGCCTTGGTTTAAACACCTTTGGAGGAAGATGGATGTGTCTACTTTGGGGAGTCTTAGACGTAGAGTGCCTATTCTTGATGGAGAGTTTTCTATGAGTGGAAAAATGAAATGCTTGAGATTTTCAATGAATATCATTTGAACAAGTACATTACTAGCCTTGTGCACCTCATATTGATCCTTTGCATCCTACACCCGAAGAGGATCTTGACATGATTCGCAATCTTAGAACTATCAATCTTATCATAAGAGGATTGCCCAAAAATTTGATTGCTAGCTTGCCTACTCTTGATTGTGCCTATACTATATGGAGATTTCTTGAGGAACGATTTCCAAATTATTCCTTGAAAAATTTAGACGAAATTCTCCATAAGTCTATTGCCTTGAGTAAGATGAATTCTAGTGATCCTAGCTTTGGTGATTGTTTATTTGAGCTTACCAATCTCATGCGTGCCATAGGAGATGTTGGATCATTAGCAATATCATTTCCGAAGCTATTAGAATTCATAAAGATAACCATAGAAATGATCATTTATCTAATGAATTACCCTCTCTAGGAGTTGATCAATCACAAGATGATGTTGAACATGGATACTATGATGAGGATGATGATAGTGACTATGATATTTATGATGCAATGAGACACTTTGGTCTTATGGCAAATCTTCGCGGCTACATGGCTGGAGGAAAGGAATGGGTCCTTGATAGTGGATGTACTGATCATATGACCGGAGATAAAGATATGTTCCGTGAGCTTGCTGAAAACGACGGCCCTCGAAAGTATGTCACTTTTGGTGATAACTCAAAGGGTAAGGTGGTTGCCTAGGTAAGGTGGCCATCTCACATGATAGCTCCATACAAAATGTCATGCTCGTTGAATCTCTTGGGTACAATTTACTTTCAGTATCTAGACTTGCTGATTTCGGTTTCAATGTCCTATTTACTGAGGTAGATTGCCAAGTGTTTCGAAGAGACAATCGTAAAATGGTCTTTACCGGTATACGTAGAGGTGATCTTTACATTGTTGATTTCACTAAAAAGGCTCAACCTAGAACTTGCTTAATTGCTAAATCTTCTAAGGGTTGGTTGTGGCATAGAAGGCTAGGTCATGTGGGCATGCGAAATCTTGATAAGCTTATTAAAGGTGATCATATCCTTGGAATAAAAGATGTCATATTTGACAAGGATAGACTTTGTAGTGCTTGTCAGGCAGGGAAACAGGTTGGAGGAAGTCATCGCGCGAAGAACATCATGACCACGAGAAGACCACTCGAGCTACTTCACATGGATCTCTTTGGTCCAAATGCCTACAAGAGTCTCGGTGGTAACTCATTTGGTCTAGTCATAGTTGATGATTTTTCAAGATTTACGTGGGTGTTCTTTCTTGATGACAAATCGCAGGTCCAAAAGATCTTCAAAAACTTCGCTAGGAAGGCCCAAAATCAATTTGACGTGAAGATCAAAAGGTTCGGAGCGACAACGGAACGGAGTTCAAGAACGCAAATGTGGATACCTTTCTTGACGAAGAGGGGATTTCACACGAGTTCTCGGCTACGTACACACCTCAACAAAATGGAGTTGTTGAGAGGAAGAACCGGACTCTTATTGAGATGGCAAGAACGATGCTTGATGAGTACAAGACTCCAAAACACTTTTGGGCGGAAGCGGTTGATACAGCTTGTCATGCAACAAATCGCTTGTATCTTCACAAGCTACTCGGCAAGACATCATACGAGCTCCTCACCGGTAACAAACCCCAAGTTGGATACTTTCGAGTATTTGGCTCAAAGTGCTACATTCTTGATAAGCATCGTCGTTCTAAATTTGCTCCTAAATCTCATGAAGGATTCCTACTTGGTTATGGCTCAAACTCTCACACTTACCGTGTCTACAACAATTTCACCCGAAAGGTTGAAGAGACGGTAGATGTGAAGTTTGATGAATCTAATGGCTCGCAAGTAGAGCAATTGCCAATTGATGTAGGAGACAAAGACCCTTCGGAAGCAATCCAAGACTTGTCTATTGGCAAGATTCGTCCAACGGAGGTGAAGGAGAGTACCTCGTCCGTCCAAGTGGAAGCTTCTACCTCACGACAAGGTGAACCAAGAATTGATACGGAAGCATCCACAATTGGGACACACCAAGACAAAGAAAACGAGGAAGTACACCAAGATGAACATCAACAACCTCCCTCTCCACCACGACAGGAGAATGACAACGTCAACAATGAAGAAGGCCAAGAAGAAGAACAAGATGAAGAGGATGTTCCACCCCGAGCCAAGCCAAAGCTCCCACGAGTTCGAGCAAGAATCGCCAAAGATCATCCCGTCGAGCAAATCTACAATGATATCCAAACCGGGAGAATCACTCGCTCTAAAACTCGTTTGGCTAACTTTTGTGAACATTACTCATTCATCTCTAGCATTGAACCTATGAAGGTTGAAGAAGCATTGGAAGATCCGGATTGGATAAACGCTATGCATGAAGAGCTACACAACTTTGAGAGAAATCAAGTATGGACATTGGTCGAGAAGCCCGACAACAACCACAACATCATTGGTACCAAATGGGTGTTTCGCAACAAGCAAGATGAAGATGGTCAAGTCGTCCGCAACAAAGCACGCCTAGTCGCCCAAGGCTACACTCAAGTCGAAGGTATGGACTATGGTGAGACATATGCTCCCGTTGCTAGGCTTGAGTCCATTCGCATCTTACTTGCTTATGCTAATCACCATGATATCACCTTGTACCAAATGGACATTAAAAGTGCTTTTCTAAATGGTGAAATTGAGGAGGAAGTTTATGTTAAGCAACCTCCCAGCTTTGTCAATCCTAAGAAACCTAATCATGTTTACAAACTTCACAAAGCCCTTTATGGTCTTAAACAAGCTCCTCGAGCATGGTATAAATGCTTGACCAAGTTCCTTATTGAAAAAGGCTTTGAAATTGGAAAAATTGATTCTACTCTTTTTACTAAAAGGGTTAATGGAGAACTATTTGTGTGCCAAATTGATGTTGATGATATTATATTTGGTTCAACTAACCCTCATTTTAGTGAGAAGTTTGGAAAGCTAATGTCGGAGAAGTTTGAGATGTCTATGATGAGTGAACTCAAATTCTTTCTCGATTTGCAAATCAAGCAAACTAAGGAAGGTACCTTTGTCTCTCAAACAAAGTACACCAAGGACTTATTCAAGAAGTTCAATATGCAAGAATGCAAAGGTATGTCTACACCCATGCCTACTAGTGGACATCTTGACTTGACTAAGGATGGTGAACCGGTTGATCAAAAAGTTTACCGCTCTATGATTGGTTCATTGTTATATCTATGTGCCTCTCGTCCTGATATTATGCTAAGTGTGTGCATGTGTGCACGATATCAAGCGGCCCCTAAAGAGTGTCATCTTAAGGCTGTGAAAAGGATAGTGAGATACTTAATACACACACCAAATTTTGGCATTTGGTATCCTAAGAGGTCTTCTTTCGATCTTGTTGGTTACTCCGATTCGGACTATGCCGGAGACAAGGTTGATAGAAAGTCCACTTCGGGTACTTGTCAATTTCTTGGTAGATCTCTTGTGTCTTGGTCCTCCAAGAAACAAAACTCGGTATCCTTATCCACCGCCGAAGCGGAATACATTGCTACTGGATCATGTTGTGCTCAATTACTTTGGATGACCCAAACTCTTAAAGATTATGGGATATATGTGAAACATGTTCCATTGCTTTGTGACAATGAAAGTGCTATTAAGATTGCTCACCATCCCGTGCAACATTCTCGAACTAAGCATATTGATGTTCTTCATCATTTCATTCGAGACCATGTTGCCAAAGGGGACATTAATCTTAAGCATGTTCGCACCGATACACAATTAGCGGATATATTTACCAAACCGCTTGATGAGAATGTCTTTTGTCGTTTGAGAGGTGAATTGAACATGATTGCTGCTTCAAACTTGGAGTAGGAACTCCATTTGGATACATGCAAGGCATGACTCTTTGACTAATCCTTGATATTTCTTTCATGATGCTATCTATATGTCTTGGATATTTTTGCACCCTTGCATGCTATCTAACCCTTGTAGGTACTTGGATGAATCTAAATCCATGAGATTGCAACTCACTCACATCTTGAGCAATCTCTACATCATCAAGTCTCTACACAATGGTGGTTGAAGACAAGGAAGCACAAAACTCTTCAAACATATCCTTTGACAAATTCTACATTAAGATTTATGATTGTCATTTTGGATACACAAGTGCTCTTCCTTGCAAAACTAACCCATGTAGGTAGATGAACTCAAATTCCAAGTGGTGCTCCCAACTCTTGATGAGCTACATCAACCTTGAGCAACTCACACAAGTTCAACTACATGACCAAGATCAACACCACCACCCAAGGTATGTTATTCCATCTTAGAGAAGCTTTACTCCAAGACATGGGTCAAAGCAACTCAACAAGATGTGAATACATCAAGATACTTAAACGAAAAATGGTAACCCCATTTTGAGCTTAAACGATGAGTATGACCAAAGATCAAGTGACTTCACTTGACTCTCATGTCAATATACTCTAACATAGGTGACCTTGTCACCGCCCAATTCTAGATGAAGTTCTCTTGTGTTTCCTCTTGCATTTGTCTCATGTACATGTGTGTTTCCCCTTTCAAAAAAACTTCATCTAGATCTTTTTATTTCTTCTTGTTCTGCATTTTCTGCATCAAATTCATTGCAAATCTTTTAGCTAATTCCTTGCAAATCCTTGTGAGATCTTAAGTGCCTAGTGAGCTGAGGTGACAAGTGTTCTCTCTGTGATGGACTCGGTTACACTGGTTTGTTTTCTTCAGCCCAACCGAATTCGCTCAGTGCCACCGGAGCACACAACTCGGTGCTACCGATTTCACTACAGGAAACACAACTTGCCGCTTATTCCTGCAGTCTTTTTGCTCCAGCTCCACTCAATGACTCTTGTTCTCTACCAGCATCACAGTCGCTTTGCTTTGTGACTCAAGGACCAAACCCTTTTGCAATAAAACAAAAATCCAGAAGAGCCCTTCTTGGAAATTGATGTCAAAGGGGGGGAGAGGGATCACATCAAAGCTCTATGCTTAATCATTTCTATAGGGGGAGAGAATACTCAGGGGGAGAGTGTAAGAAACCCTAGATGCTAGGTGTTCAAGAGGAGAGAAGTTACATGTCTTTAAGAGGGGAAAGACATGTTCAAATTTGATTGCTTGCATTAGCTCTATTTCTTTTCTTTTGCTCTGAGTTTCTATTCCCTATCTTCTCCCAATATCCCATGCAAGATTCAGGGGGAGCAAGACATCTAAGGGAAGGAAATCTCTGATTTTATTGCACATCTTTACTTCTGGGGACATGTCTATATCAACAGAGTACTCAGTACTCACTTTATACATGTCATCCCAGTCTTGGTACTTTTGTGGTTCTTTTGTTTGCTCCTGCTAGTAGATATATCTGTGTTATCTAACCTTGTTTACTCAGGTTCATTCTCTTCTAAGCCAACTCAAGACCACAAGGTAAGTATATGCATCACAGTCATGTGTATGAGGATCTCTTGCTGTTGTACATACTGTTTGCAAGAAGGACTCATGAGCATGAAGTTACATTTCCTATATTCAATCAGTTGCTCTGATGCATATGGCCAAGATACATGTAACACATGGATTACTCTGTCATGCTTATGCATTCACATGCTCCTATGTTCCATATTTACATGAGTGCATACATATAGGGGGAGCCTATGCATGTTACATGTCTTTCCAAAGCTTTACTTGTTGTTCTCTATATCTTTATCTAAAGCTTTGATGTATGTTGTCATCAATTACCAAAAAGGGGGAGATTGAAAGCACAAGTGCTCCCTGGGTGATTTTGGTAATTAATGTCAACATATCTCTTGTTGGACTAATGTTTCTACCTAGTATGTTTCAGATAAGTTCAACAATGGAGTGGCATGGACTAGAGGATGTGGAACCCCTTCAAGATGCTAAAGACAAAGGATTGGCTCAAGCTCAAAGCTCAGGACTCTACATTTTCTATTTTAGTGATCCAAGATCACATTGAGTCCATAGGAAAGCCAATACTATTAAGAAGGGACGAGGTGTTGCTTAATGGCTTGCTTGCTCAAAGTGCTTAGTGATATGCTCCAAAGCCCTCAACCACTTTCTCATATCCATATATGTCCCAAACCTAAAAGTCAAACTCGGACCCACCGATTCTTTCTATCCGGCGCCACCGAGTTCACTTGACATAGCCACTGCCAGAAACCCTAGTCTTTTCGGTCCCACCGATAGGGATCTCGTTCTCACCGAGATGGGATTGCAAACTCTCTGTTGCCTATTGCAATAATTTTGGTCTCACCAAACTTTGCAATCGGTCGTACCGAGATTGCAATGCAAACTCTCTGTCACCCCTTCGTAACGTTTCGGTCTAACCGAGAAGAGTGAATAGGTCCCACCGAGTTTGCCTGACCAACTCTTTGTTTGACTATTACCAAAATCGGTCCTACAGATTTTGTGTAATCGGTCTCACCGAGATTACGCTATGCCCCAACCCTAATGATATCGGTCCCACTGAGTTGACGTGTCGGTCCCACCGAAACACCTAACGGTCACATTATGAACCAAATCGGTCTGACCGAGTTCTCTGAATCGGTCCCACTGAGTTTGGTGATTTGTGTGTAACGGTTAGATTTTGTGTGGAGGCTATATATACCCCTCCACCCACTCTTCATTCATGGAGAGAGCCATCAGAACATGCCTACACTTCCAATACCTATTTTCTGAGAGAGAACCACCTACACTTGTGTTGAGATCAAGATATTCCATTCCAACCACATAAATCTTGACCTCTAGCCTTCCCCAAGTTGCTTTCCACTCAAATCTTCTTTCCACCAAATCCAATCCTATGAGAGAGAGAGTTGAGTGTTGGGGAGACTATCATTTGAAGCACAAGAGCAAGGAGTTCATCATCAACACACCATTTGTTACTTCTTGGAGAGTGGTGTCTCCTAGATTGGCTAGGTGTCACTTGGGAGCCTCCGTCAAGATTGTGGAGTTGAACCAAGGAGTTTGTAAGGGCAAGGAGATCGCCTACTTTGTGAAGATCTACCCTAGTGAGGCAAGTCCTTCGTGGGCGACGGCCATGGTGGGATAGACAAGGTTGCTTCTTCGTGGACCCTTCGTGGGTGGATCCCTCCGTGGACTCGCGCAACCGTTACCCTTCGTGGGTTGAAGTCTCCATCAACGTGGATGTACGATAGCACCACCTATCGGAACCACGGATAAAAAATCTCCGTGTCTCAAAAGTTGCGTTTGCACACTCCAATCCCTTCTCTTTACATTCTTGCAATTTGCATGCTTTACTTTCGCTGCTCATATACTCTTTGTATGCTTGCATGCTTGCTTGATATGTATTGTGAATGTTTAAACTTGTGCTAATACTCCACTTCAACTTAAGAGATTAAAAACTGCAACTTTTCTTGATTAGAGTCTATTCACCCCCCTCTAGACACCTCTTCTCGATCCTTTCAGAACTCTCCCGTGAAGCTCTGCTGGATCGGAGTACGTGGGACGTCATCGAGCTGAACGTGTGCTGAACTCGGAGGTGCCGTGCGTTCGGTACTTGGATCGGTCAGATCGTGAAGACGTACGACTACATCAACCGCGTTGTGCTAACGCTTCCGCTTTCGGTCTACGAGGGTACGTGGACACACTCTCCCCTCTCGTTGCTATGTATCACCATGATCCTGTGTGTGCGTAGGAAAATTTTGAAATTACTACGTTCCCCAACAGTGGCATCCGAGCCAGGTTTTATGCGTCGAGTAGAACACAAGTGATTTGTGGGCGATACAAGTCATACTGCTTACCAGCATGTCATACTTTGGTTCGGCGGTATTGTTGGATGAAGCGGCCCGGACCGACATTACGCGTACACTTACGCGAGACTGGTTCTACCGACGTGCTTTGCACACAGGTGGCTGGCGGGTGTCAGTTTCTCCAACTTTAGTTGAACCGAGTGTGGCTACGCCCGGTCCTTGAGAAGGTTAAAACAACACTAACTTGACAAACTATTGTTGTGGTTTTGATGCGTAGGTAAGAACGGTTCTTGCTCAGCCCGTAGCAGCCACGTAAAACTTGCAACAACAAAGTAGCGGACGTCTAACTTGTTTTTGCAAGGCATCTTGTGATGTGATATGGTCAAGACATGATGCTATATTTTATTGTATGAGATGATCATGTTTTTTAACCAAGTTATCGGCAACTCGCAGGAGCCATATGGTTGTCGCTTTATTGTATGCAATGCAATCGCCCTGTAATGCTTTACTTTATCACCAAGCGGTAGCGATAGTCGTAGAAGCATAAGTTGGCGAGACGACAACGATGCTAAGATGGAGATCAAGGTGTCACGCCGGTGACGATGGTGATTATGACGGTGCTTCGGAGATGGAGATCACAAGCACAAGATGATGATGGCCATATCATATCACTTATATTGATTGCATGTGATGTTTATCTTTTATGCATCTTATCTTGCTTTGATTGAGGGTAGCATTATAAGATGATCTCTCACTAAATTTCAAGGTATAAGTGTTCTCCCTGTGTATGCACTGTTGCGAATGTTCTTCGTGCTGAGACACTACGTGATGATCGGGTGTGATAGACTCTACGTTCAAATACAACGGGTGCAAAACAGTTGCACACGCGGAATACTCAGGTTAAACTTGACGAGCCTAGCATATGCAGATATGGCCTCGGAACACTGAGACCGAAAGGTCGAGCATGAATCATATAGTAGATATGATCTACATAGTGATGTTCACCATTGAAACTACTCCATCTCACGTGATGATCGGACATGGTTTAGTTGATTTGGATCACGTGATCACTTAGATGATTAGAGGGATGTCTATCTAACTGGGAGTTCTTAAGTAATATGATTAATTGAACTTAAATTTATCATGAACTAGTACCTGATAGTATTTTGCTTGTCTATGTTGATTGTAGATAGATGGCCCGTGCTGTTGTTCCATTGAATTTTAATGCGTTCCTTGAGAAAGCAAAGTTGAAAGATGATAGTAGCAATTACGCGGACTGGGTCCGTAACTTGAGGATTATTCTCATTGCTACACAGAAGAATTACGTCCTGGAAGCACTGCTAGGTGCCAGACCTGCTGCAGGAGCAACACCAGATGTTATGAACGTCTGGCAGAGCAAAGCTGATGACTACTCGATAGTTCAGTGTGCCATGCTTTACGGCTTAGAACCGGGACTTCAACGACGTTTTGAACGTCATGGAGCATATGAGATGTTCCAGGAATTGACGTTAATATTTCAAGCAAATGCCCGGATTGAGAGATATGAAGTCTCCAATAAGTTCTACAGCTGCAAGATGGAGGAGAATAGTTTTGTCAGTGAGCATATACTCAAAATGTCTGGGTATAACAATCACTTGATTCAACTGGGAGTTAATCTTCCGGATGATAGCGTCATTGACAGAATTCTTCAATCACTGCCACCAAGCTACAAGAGCTTCGTGATGAACTATAACATGCAAGGGATGGATAAGACGATTCCCAAGCTCTTCGCAATGCTAAAGGCTGCGGAGGTACAAATCAAGAAGGAGCATCAAGTGTTGATGGTCAACAAGACCACTAGTTTCAAGAAAAAGGGCAAAGGGAAGAAGAAAGGGAACTTCAAGAAGAACAGCAAGCAAGTTGCTGCTCAGGAGAAGAAACCCAAGTCTGGACCTAAGCCTGAGACTGAGTGCTTCTACTGCAAACAGACTGGTCACTGGAAGCGGAACTGCCCCAAGTATTTGGCAGATAAGAAGGATGGCAAGGTGAACAAAGGTATATGTGATATACATGTTATTGATGTGTACCTTACTAATGCTCGTAGTAGCACCTCGGTATTTGATACTGGTTCTGTTGCTAATATTTGCAACTCGAAACAAGGACTACAGATTAAGCGAAGATTGGCTAAGGACGAGGTGACGATGCGCGTGAGAAATGGTTCCAAAGTCGATGTGATTACGGTCGGCACGCTACCTCTACATCTACCTTCGGGATTAGTTTTAGACCTGAATAATTGTTATTTGGTGCCAGCGTTGAGCATGAACATTATATCTGGATCTTGTTTGATGCGAAACGGTTATTCATTTAAATCAGAGAGTAATGGTTGTTCTATTTACATGAGTAATATCTTTTATGGTCATGCACCCTTGAGGAGTGGTCTATTTATATTAAATCTCGATAGTAGTGTTACACATATTCATAATATTGAGGCCAAAAGATGCAGAGTTGATAATGATAGTGCAACTTATTTGTGGCACTGCCGTTTAGGTCATATTGGTGTAAAGCGCATGATGAAACTCCATTCCGACGGACTTTTGGAATCACTTGATTTTGAATCACTTGGTACTTGCGAACCATGCCTCATGGGCAAGATGACTAAAACCCCGTTCTTCGAAACTATGGAGCGAGCAACAAATTTGTTGGAAATCATACATACAGATGTATGTGGTCCGATGAATGTGAGTCTCGCGGCGGGTATTGTTATTTTCTCACCTTCACAGATGATGTAAGCAGATATGGGTATATCTACTTAATGAAACATAAGTCTGAAACATTTGAAAAGTTCAAAGAATTTCAAAGTGAAGTTGTGTAGCGACCCGACCCAAATGGATCAAGTCTCTGTGCTTAAGTGTCATCCCTGGATCGGTATGCTGACACACACAGTACTCGAGGATTTATAACAGAGGTAAATCACATATATAAAGTAGCGTAAATACTATTAACTCAATCCAAATAGCGGAAGTAACAAGGTTGTGGATTCCCATCAACACCAACGGCAAAGTTGAGTGTAGAAATCGTAACCCTAACGTATCACTTACTCGTCGTAAGAATCCTGCAACATGAAACGTTGCAGCCCGAAAACGGGTCAGCACATGGAATATGCTGGCAAATTCACACCATAGAGAAATGATGAACAAAGGCTATCACTACATGCATATATGGCTGGTGGAAAAGCTCTATGGTTATAATGTTTTTGCGAAAAGCCAATTTTTCCCTACTGCAAAGGAATAAATTTTATTTGACTATCATGGTGGTTGTTAAACATTGAGATGGTTGACAGCATCTCAATCCCAATGAAGTATCATCATTAACCCAACAAAATTAATTAAACTAACATGATGAGATCAACGGGATAATCCAAGAACTAGATACTCAAGATGTCCATAACCGGGGACACGGCTAATCATGATTAGTTTGTACACTCTGCAGAGGTTTGTGCACTTTTCCCACAAGACTCGATCGCCTCCGCTTGATTCTCGCACTACATGATGTTTGACAAACGGATGACCAAGACACAGTCTTTCAGAAGCGTTAACTCTCTACTCTGGGTAGACAGTACCACCTACACCCCCTACATCTGCTAGTCTACCTCTTCAAGAGCTCACACAACTTAATCAACTATGCTAGAGCCCATAATAGCTTGTGGCTGCACACGAAAGTTTCTAGCATGAATAATCTTATGATCCCTTTGAGTCTGGGTGGCGGTCCATAGGATGATCACACGGGTACTCCGGGATATCCAAAAATACAGGCAACACTGGGTTCTCCAGGTGCCTCAATCCACCCAGATGTTTAGTTAAGTAGCCACCTTAAGTTGAACCATTAATTAACAATCTCACATCTGTCATGGAAATTCACTCAAACCCAATCCACGTCTACGAGCATAGCATAGCAATATAAGCAAACGTAGAAGTAACTCCCAAAGGTTTGATAATAAACAGGGCAATAGGTTCCTACCTCATCAACTACTTCCCAATACCCACATGTTATCAATCCTACTCATGCAATGTTTGAGGGTTGAATCTAATGCATAAAAACTGGGTATGAAAGGGATATGATCAAAGTGTGAACTTGCCTGCAATGTTGATGAAGATGATTCGCACTCAAAACTCTTGATAGATCTACTCGTCACACTCCGTCAATCTATCGTAAGCAAGCAATAGCAACCATACATAAGCAATCACTCAAAAGATCAGAAAGATCGAAGAAAACAATTCAGAAAACTTCAAAACCAAGCAAATAACTCTTGCAACATAAAACAATCTCTAACAGTACCAAAATTATGTGAATTTGGCCTTATCAGAAAGTTTAGGTCAAGAGCTTTAATTTGCAAAAAGAATCAACTAAATCGGAGTTACGAAACTCAAGTTACGATCAAAAAAAGATTCTAATTCAAATCTGATCTAATTCAAATTTTAAAATTTCAAAAACATGTTTGAGTTGGATTACTGCATAGAGGAGATCATAACGAAGAAGTGGGCATTGGTTTCGTTGGATTTGGACAAACGAGTAAAAAGATGTGGTTGTTTGAAAAGCAGGGACTAAATGATAAGAAAACTAATTACGAATAGGTCCCTGGTGTAAAATAAACAGAAAAAGAAAAATTTAAATAGCGAACGTTCGTTACAGAACGCTAACGAACGAAATCGTTCGCTAGATCTACCTAAACAGAGAACGATCGTTAAATAACTAAACTAACTAAAAAAACTAAACCAAGAGAAAACCGAAGAAAACCGGATCGGTTTTATTACCGGTTCGGCAGCGGTTCTACACGACGGCGGTGGTTAACTCTGGCGAGATGGCGCGGGGCTCCGGCAAGGGCGGCGAGCTCCGGCGCGGCGGCGGCAGCGGGCGGAGGCTACGCGGGGCGGCGGAGGCAGCAGCGCGGGCGACGGCAGCGAGCGGCGCGGGTGGCGGCGGGCGGCGCGGCGCGCGGTGCAGCGGTGGCGGCGGCGGCGAGATGCGGGAGCGGGCGGCGGCGCGTCGAGCAGAGAGGAGAGGGGCCCGGGGCGGCGCGTGGAGCAGAGAGGAGAGGGGCCCGGGGCGGCGCCCTTTATAGGTGGGGAGGGAGGCGCGGCTTGGGGAAGGGTAGGAGGAGGCCGGGGCGGCCACGGCGAGCGGCGGCGGCGGCTCGGACTCGGGGAGTCCCGGTCGGGGACGACGGGCGAGCTGGGCCGCGGCCTGGCTGGGTGCCGGGCCGGCCCAGGCGGCGAAGTTTTTTAAACAGAGTGAAAAGAAAAGAAAACGAAAATAAAATAAAATATTATATAAGCATATAATATATCAAAAATTTCAGAAAAAGATTTTCTACAACATGAACATTTTTGTAAAGTCAAATAAAATCCGCACAAATTTAAATAAATCAAACAGTGCTACTGCCTTAATAAAATCCAATAAAAATCATTTTCAAAATACCAAAATGATTTAAAATTTATTTTTCTCCAATTTTCTGATGTAGGGAATCATGTTACCCTATTTTATGTATACTTTTATTTTGGAGAAAAATAATTTGAATAGGACTCAAATAACTCCAATATTGAAAATAATTTCAATGGGACTTTGAATTTTAATCCTTTGAAACTCCTAACTCATATTTCATATGTTTTGAAGAAGTCATTTTATCTTCTCTCGTGAAAATCATTGAGTTGCATAAAGTTTCAGAATTGGAAATATTCTCAAATGAAATTCAAATATTTTCAACACCCCTTGTCGTTTAAATAAATGGAAGAAGTCATGTCATCTTCTCTCCAGGGTTTTGTGATGAAAAGTATTTGAATTCATGGAGACCATAAAAGCAAAAATAAATTTTGGGAAAGTCCTTTTATTCCCTCTCATTTAACTTTCAAAAAGTTTCGAATTCCACTCACTTTTAGTCAATCAATCAAACCATCAATCCAATCTATCTGTTTATTATAACATTCCAAAATTTAGAATTTTGGGATGTTACAAGTTGAAAATCATCGTAACAAGAAAATAAAGTTTCTACGATCTGATCGTGGAGGAGAATATTTGAGTGACGAGTTTGGTCTTCATTTGAAACAATGCAGAATAGTTTCGCAACCCACGCCACCCGAAACACCACAGCATAATGGTGTGTCCGAATGTCGTAATCGTACTTTACTAGATATGGTGCGATCTATGATGTCTCTTACTGATTGACCGCTATCATTTTGGGGTTATACTTTAGAGACGGCCGCATTCACGTTAAATAGGGCACCATCGAAATCCATTGAGACGACGCCTTATGAACTGTGGTTTGGCAAGAAACCAAAGTTGTCATTTCTTAAAGTTTGGGGCTGCGATGCTCATGTGAAAAAGCTTCAACCTGATAAGCTCGAACCCAAATCAGAGAAATGTGTCTTCATAGGATACCCAAAGGAAACTGTTGGGTACACCTTCTATCATAGATCTGAAGGCAAGACTTTTGATGCTAAGTTTGGATCCTTTCTAGAGAAGGAGTTTCTCTCGAAAGAAGTGAGTGGGAGGAAAGTAGAACTTGATGAGGTAACTGTACCTGCTCCCTTATTGGAAAGTAGTTCATCACAGAAACCTATTCCTGTGACACCTACACCAATTAGTGAGGAAGCTGATGATGATGATCATGAAACTTCAGATCAAGTTGCTACTGAACCTCGTAGGTCAACCAGAGTAAGATCCGCACCTAAGTGGTACGGCAATCCTGTTCCGGAGGTTATGTTACTAGACCATGACGAACCTATGAACTATGAAGAAGCGATGGTGAGCCCATATTCCGCGAAATGGCTTGAAGCCATGAAATCTGAGATGGGATCCATGTATGAGAACAAAGTGTGGACTTTGGTTGACTTGCCTGATGACCGGCAAGCCATTGAGAATAAGTGGATCTTCAAGAAGAAGACTGACGCTGACGGTAATGTTACTGTCTATAAAGCTCGACTTGTTGCGAAAGGTTTTCGACAAGTTCAAGGGATTGACGACGATGAGACCTTCTCACCCGTAGCGATGCTTAAGTCCGTCCGAATCATGTTAGCAATTGCCGCATTTTATGATTATGAAATTTGGCAAATGGATGTAAAAACTGCATTCCTGAATGGATTTCTGGAAGAAGAGTTGTATATGATGCAACCTCATGGTTTTATCGATCCAAAGGAAGCTAACGAAGTGTGCAAGCTCCAGCGATCCATTTAGGGACTGGTGCAAGCCTCTCGGAGTTGGAATAAACGTTTTGATAGGTTGATCAAAGCATATGGTTTTATACAGAATTTTGGAGAAGCCTGTATTTACAAGAAAGTGAGTGGGAGCTCTGTAGCATTTCTAATCTTATATGTGGATGACATACTATTGATTGGAAATGATATAGAATTTCTGGATAGCATAAAAGGATACTTGAATAAGAGTTTTTCAATGAAAGACCTCGGTGAAGCTGATTACATATTGGGCATCAAGATCTATAGAGATAGATCAAGACGCTTAATTGGACTTTCACAAAGCACATACCTTGACAAAGTTTTGAAGAAGTTCAAAATGGATCAAGCAAAGAAAGGGTTCTTGCCTGTGTTACAAGGTGTGAAGTTGAGTAAGACTCAATGCCCGACCACTGCAGAAGATAGAGATAAAATGGAAGATGTTCCCTATGCTTCAGCCATAGTCTCTATCATGTATGCAATGCTGTGTACCAGACCTGATGTGTGCCTTGCTATTAGTTTAGCAGGGAGGTACCAAAGTAATCCAGGAGTGGATCACTGGACATCGGTCAAGAACATCCTGAAATACCTGAAAAGGACTAAGGATATGTTTCTCGTTTATGGAGGTGACAAAGAGCTCATCGTAAATGGTTACGTTGATGCAAGCTTTGACACTGATCCGGACGATTCTAAATCGCAAACCGGATATGTGTTTATATTGAACGGTGGAGCTGTCAGTTGGTGCAGTTCTAAACAAAGCGTCGTGGCGGGATCTACGTGTGAAGCAGAGTACATAGCTGCTTCCGAAGCAGCCAATGAAGGAGTCTGTATGAAGGAGTTCATATCCGATCTAGGTGTCATACCTAGTGCGTCGGGTCCAATGAAAATCTTTTGTGACAATACTGGTACAATTGCCCTGGCAAAGGAATCCAGATTTCACAAGAGAACCGAGCACATCAAGAGACGCTTCAACTCCATCCGGGATCAAGTCCAGGTGGGAGACATAGAGATTTGCAAGATACATACGGATCTGAATGTTGCAGACCCGTTGACTAAGCCTCTTCCACGAGCAAAACATGATCAGCACCAAGGCTCCATGGGTGTTAGAATCATTAATGTGTAATCTAGATTATTGACTCTAGTGCAAGTGGGAGACTGAAGGAAATATGCCCTAGAGGCAATAATAAACTTATTATTTATTTCCTTATATAATGATAAATGTTTATTATTCATGCTAGAATTGTATTAACCGGAAACATGATACATGTGTGAATACATAGACAAACAGAGTGTCACTAGTATGCCTCTACTAGACTAGCTCGTTAATCAAAGATGGTTATGTTTCCTAGCCATAGACATGAGTTGTCATTTGATTAACGGGATCACATCATTAGGAGAATGATGTGATTAACTTGACCCGTTCCGTTAGCTTAGCACTTGATCGTTTAGTATGTTGCTATTGCTTTCTTCATGACTTATACATGTTCCTATGACTATGAGATTATGCAACTCCCGTTTACCGGAGGAACACTTTGTGTGCAACCAAACGTCACAACGTAACTGGGTGATTATAAAGGTGCTCTACAGGTGTCTCCGAAGGTACTTGTTGGGTTGGCGTATTTCGAGATTAGGATTTGTCACTCCGATTGTCGGAGAGGTGTCTCTGGGCCCACTCGATAATACACATCACTATAAGCCTTGCAAGCATTGTAACTAATGAGTTAGTTGCGAGATGATGTATTACGGAACGAGTAAAGAGACTTGCCGGTAACGAGATTGAACTAGGTATTGAGATACCGACGATCGAATCTCGGGCAAGTAACACACCGATGACAATGGGAACAACGTATGTTGTTATGCGGTTTGACCGATAAAGATCTTCGTAGAATATGTAGGAGACAATATGAGAATCCAGGTTCCGCTATTGGTTATTGATCGTAGACATGTCTTGGTCATGTCTACATAGTTCTCGAACCCGTAGGGTCCGCACGCTTAAAGTTTCGGTGACGATTGTATTATGAGTTTTTGTGTTTTGATGTATCGAAGGTAGTTCGGAGTCCCGGATGTGATCACGGACATGACGAGGAGTCTCGAAATGGTCGAGACATAAAGATCGATATATTGGACGACCATTTTCGGACACCAGAATGGTTTCGGGGAGTTTCGGACATATACCGGAGTACCGGGGGGTTACCGGAACCCCCCGGGGAGACTAATGGGCATATTGGGCCCTAGTGGAGAAGAGGAGGCGCGGCCAAGGGCAGCCGCGTGCCCCCTTCCCCCCAGTCTGAATTGGACAAGGAGGGGGGCGCCCCCTTTCCTTTCACCCTCTTTCTCCTTCCCTCTCCTCTCCTACTCCCACTTGGAAGGGGGGAGTCCTACTCCCGATTTATTATTGCCTCTAGGGCATATTTCCAACACTATGGACTCATCTAGAATAACTTTTGTTTAAGGATTTGGATGCACAAGCAGTTCCCGCTTAGTATATGTGAATGCTAACAAATAGATTGAGAAGCGACAACTAGAGAGCGAAAACGATCATAAACATGCATTGTGAATAATTAACATTGAATATTAGCATGAATAGGATATAAGGACCATGTACATAAATATCGTGGAGGCTATGTTGGTTTTGAATCAACTACATGTGTGAACATGTGCCAAGTCAAGCCACTTGAAACATTCAAAGGAGGATACCATATCATCATACTACATCATAACCATTTTAATGCATGTTGACACCCAAGATACATCATTATCTACGCCTACCTACTTAAGCATGGCATGAGCATCCATAATCTCTAATTTTCATCATAAACATGTTTAATCATAATATATTTGATCACGGATACTGAGTTAAACATATTTACAAAAACAACAACAAATTGAGTTCATACCCGCTTTTCTTTGTCATAGTCACTTCATCAAATATCATCATTATTGCCTTTCACTTGCATGATCGAATGATATGAAAATAATAATAATGCAATAGTGTCATGGACTAAGCGGGGATCTACAAACATTGTATTCAAAGGAGAAGACAAAATAATATGGCTCTTTGTTAGATCAATAATAATGCATATGAGAGCGACTCAACATTTTTATCGTGGTCTTCTCCTTACGATGACTCAGCAATAGAAAAGAATTTCAGAGAAACACATTGAGATATTTTTAGAGTTTTTATTTTTTTCTTGAAGAAGAAAGCAAATTAACGAAGGAAAAACAAAAACGACAAAAAATTATTTATGCGGGAAAGCTCCCAACAAGCAAAAGAAGAAACGAGAAATCTTTTTGGGTTTTCTCTTAAACTATAACCAATTTAAACTAGTGTAACGCCCACGATGCGGCTATATCTCCCACGTGTCGAGGCACGACTTAGAGGCATAACCGCATAGTGGGTATGTCACAAGAAGGGTCATCTTCATACAATCCCATGTAATGAACAAGAATGGGATAAAGAGTTGGCTTACAATCGCCACTTCACACAATACATAAATATATCTCATACATCATCCAAAATACAATCATATAGACCGACTACGGTCAAAATCCAGATGAAAATAAGACAACCCCAAATGCTAGATCCCCGATCGTCCCAACTGGGCTCCACTACTGATCATCAGGAAAAGACACATAGTAACGACCACGTTCCTCGTCGAACTCCCACTTGAGATCGACCCCATCATCGGCACTGGCATCGTCGGCACCTGCAACTGTTTTGGTAGAGTCTGTGAGTCACGAGGACTCAGCAATCTCACACCCGCGAGATCAAGACTATTTAAGCTTATAGGAAAGGGAGGTATAATAAGGTGGAGCTGCAGCGGCAAAAGCATATATGGTGGCTAACATACGCAAGAGAGAGCGAGAAGAGAAGCAATGGAGCGGTCGTCATCTAGCAATGACCAAGAAGTGATCCTGAACTCCTACTTACGTCATACATAACACAGTCCGTGTTCACTTCCCGGACTCCGCCGAGAAGAGACCATCACGGCTACACACGCAGTTGATGTAATTTTAATTGGGTCAAGTGACAAGTTCTCTACAACCGGACATTAACAAATTCCCATCTGCCTCATAACCGCGGGCACGGCTTTTGAAAGATAATACCCTGCAGGGGTGTCCCAACTTAGCCCATCATAAGCTCTCACGGTCAACGAAGGATAAACCTTCTCCCGGAAAGACCCGATCAGTCTCGGAATCCCGGTTTACAAGACATTTCGACAATGGTAAAACAAGACCAGCAAAGCCCCCGAATGTGCCGACAAATCCCGATAGGAGCTGCACATATCTCTATCTCAGGGCACAACGGATGAGCCAGACGTCGGGTTGGCATAGACCCTGGTTGCCCAGGGGGCGCCGGACATCGCTCGGTTTGGGACAGCACTCGAAGGAGCACTGGTCCGGGGGTTTAAAATAAAGATGACCCTCGGGCTCGCGAAAACCCGGGGGAAAAGGCTTAGGCGGCAAATGGTAAAACCAAGGTTGGGCCTTGCTGGAGGAGTTTTATTCAAGGCGAACTGTCAAGGGGGTCCCATAAATCACCCGACCGCGTAAGGAACGCAAACTGAAGGAACATAATCCCGGTATCTCAGAAACTAGGGCGGCAAGAGTCGAACAAAACACCAGGCATAAGGCCGAGCCTTCCACCCTTAACCAAAATATATAGATGCATTAATTAAATAAGAGATATTGGGATATCCCAACATATCCATGTTCCAACATGGAACAAACTTCAACTTCACCTGCAACTAGCAACGCTATAGGAGGGGCTGAGCAAAAGCGGTAACTTAGCCAAACAACGGTTTGCTAGGAAAGGATGGTTAGAGGCTGACATGGCAAAATGGGAGACATGATATGGCAAGTGATAGGTAGCGCAGCATGGCAATAGAGCGAACAACTAGCAAAGCAAAGATAGAAGTGATTTCGAGGGGTGGTCATCTTGCCTGCCAGGTTCTCAGAGTTGTCGAAAGCTTGATCCTCGTAAGCGCACTTAACAGGTTCCTCGTTCACGAACTAGTCTCCTGGCTCTACCCAAGACAAGAACATAAACAAACGGAACCACAATCAACCACGAGAAATGCACAAGCAACATGATGCAAAACATGTATGATATGCAAAATATGATATGCGATGCATATGCGTGCTTCAGAAGGAAAATGATGAACATGGCAGTAACTTGGCAAACCAAGCATGCCACTGGAAAGA
The DNA here is from genome assembly GCF_018294505.1 of Triticum aestivum. Taxonomy (NCBI): domain Eukaryota; kingdom Viridiplantae; phylum Streptophyta; class Magnoliopsida; order Poales; family Poaceae; genus Triticum; species Triticum aestivum. Next base: position 362,949,662 of record NC_057808.1, on the reverse strand, counting down.
TAAGATGATTTCGGTCGAAATCGATATAAAGATCACCGGAAACGGATGCACGGTTTGCAAATGGCAAGCAAAACAAGAATGACACGAATCTGCGATTAACAGCATGATAGCACTTAAAATGCAACAAGCAACAATGCTACAGCACTCCAACATAGCAACAAAGCATATGTCAGTAATCTACAGGAGATGCTTGACAAAAGATGAACACTGAGATACGGCTAGATCGCAACATATCAAGCTCAAACAAGCATGGCAAAAGTGCAAAAAATAACAGGATCACAGACTTAACATAGAAAAACTTGGCATGGCAGTGTTCTACTAAAAGCATATGACAGAAGTCCCTTACTGACCATAAGCCAAAAAGGACCAGAAGATATGATGGCAAGCATCTAAACATAGCAAGTTTCGTTAACAGGTCTCAGACTTGGCAGAAAACAGAGCATGGCAGAAACAATAATATGTAGGCCTATTTGTGAGCTTGATGCACTCACTACAGAGCAATGCATGACAAACTAAGCATACCTACAGCAAGATAACATGTTTATGAAGCTATCCATGGCAAGAATAAAAGCATATCATGTATGGATCAACTACAATAAGCTTGGCAAAATTGAATATCATGTTAAGAATCTGCCAGAAATATTTTATAGCAAAAGTAGAGCAAGATTGAGTTTTGCTATGGCACTCCATAATTGCAAACAAGGGCAGGAATGGATCAATTACAATTATAGCTACAAAACATCCTTACCGAACATCTCCAAAATATGCATGGATCTCTCTGTAGCATCAAGTTTACATGGCAACAAAATAACAGCAGACAAGGACTTGGAGAAATCACCAAGTCCCTGAAATCAGAAACATTACGGAGCCTACTTTGCATGCTTGTTCTAGTCACCACGGAGATCACAAAAATACATGGAATACACCACTGGAAAGATGGCATGACATACTTCAAAACACATGTAGAGCTCATGCCTATAAGATACACAGATTTAAAGATACAAAAATGACAAATCTCCAAGTTCTGTTGAGAACCAGCAGATAACAGCAACTAGCCCTCTTCCAATAGATATTTGGGCATCAAGATGACCTGTAATGAACATGGTGCAATTGAATAAAATGAAGAGCATCACGAGGCGAACAATTTGACATATTACACTCACGAATCGGAGCTACATGCAAGGAGTTATGGCATCACGAACATGGCAAGATGCTGTAAAAATGTCAAAGACTTGGCAAAAAAATGGAGGGTGTCTCGTGTCAACCTTGTCCTTTGACCAGATCGGGATCGAGGGCTGGCTCGGGGGTACGGGCGCACGGTGGCCGGAGGGAGGCGGCGGTGGCGCGCCGGAGGCGGCGAGGGGTGCCGGCGGGCGCGGCGGTCGGCGGCGGGGCGGCGCGGCGGGCGAGCAGGGCGGTGGGGAGAGGCGCCGGCGCGGAGGAGAGCGCGGGCCGGCTGCGGGCTCCCCGGGCCGCGGGCAGCGCGGCGTACGACGGCGGGCCGGGCGACACGTGTCGGCCCCGGATTGGCTGCGGGCGCGGTGGCGATTTCGTCCGGCGGCGCTGGACGCGTCCGGCGTGGCGCTGGACGCGTCCGGCGCGGCGCGAGGGGATTTTTAGGGTTTCGGGGGCTGCGAATGTTATTTCGGGATGCTCACATATTTTTAGGTAGAGGGAGCAAGGAGGCTCCGAATGAGGTGCGGTTTTCGCCCACACGATCGTGATCGAACGACCTAGAGCATGGAAGAGAGTTTGGTGGGTTTTGGGCTGGTTTTTGAGGGGGTTTTGCTGGACACTCAAATGGACTTTGCGGATGCCTGGTTAACTGTTGGAGTACCAAACGACCTCCAAATGGAACGAAACTTGACCGGTGGTCTCCGGGTGGTGTAATAAGGCCACTTGACAAGCCTCGGTCCATTCCGAGAAAGTTTGACACCCGCACACGAAAGAAAACGAAAGGGGTGCACCGGGGGAGATAGGAGCGTCGGATTGCAAAACGGACAACGGGGAAAATGCTCGGATGCATGAGACGAACACGTATGCAAATGCAATGCACATGATGGCATGATATGAAAACACATGACATGACAAAATGCAAAACGAAAGACAAACCCGACCACGGAGGGAATATCATAACACATAGCCGAAAATGGCAAGAGTCGGAGTTACAAATATGGCAAGTTACATGCGAGGTGTTACAACTAGAAAGAAGAAAAAGGAAAAGAAGCAAGAAATATTTTTGGATTTTCAGTTTTTTTCAAACATACAAGAAGAAAGTAAGAAAATAAAAGTAACATGGATTATACAATAAAAAAGGATGAACACCTGTAACTTGAATGAAATGTGTGAACATGAATGTAATGTCAGTGAGAAAACGTACTCCCCCAAGCTTTGGCTTTTGCCTAGCTTGGTAATAACCATCCCTAGTAGCCATCTGGTCCCATTTGGAAGTGTTGAGGCTGCGGTACCTGAGTGTCCCAATCCTGAACCTCATCCTCTGTCGCTGCCAACGCGTTGCGGTAAGCAACGATCTAGTGGTATAAGAGCAACTCCAACGCAGGGACCCAAACAGACACACATATTTTGTCCATTTTTTGTCCGTTTGGGTCACTTGTCCACCTAGTGGACATGCGGTGGACACGCGAGGACGATGGATACACCCAACGCAAAGACATGTGGCTGTGACGCCCCCGATTCAATCGTACACTAATCATGCACGCAAACGTGTACGATCAAGATCAGGGACTCATGGGAAGATATCACAACACAACTCTAAAACATAAATAAGTCATACAAGCATCATAATACAAGCCAGGCGCCTCGAGGGCTCGAATACAAGTGCTTGATCATAGACGAGTCAGCGGAAGCAACAATATCTGAGTACAGACATAAGTTAAACAAGTTTGCCTTAAGAAGGCTATCACAAACTGGGATACAGATCGAAAGAGGCGCAGGCCTCCTGCCTGGGATCCTCCTAAGTACTCCTGGTCATCGTCAGCGGGCTGCACGTAGTAGTAGGCACCTCCGGTGTAGTAGGAGTCGTCGTTGAGGGTGGCGTCTGGCTCCTGGGCTCCGGCATCTGGTTGAGACAACCAGGTAGAAGGGAAAGGGGGAAAAGAGGGAGAAAGGCAACCGTGAGTACTCATCCAAAGTACTCGCAAGCAAGGAGCTACACTACATATGCATGGGTATATGTGTAAAGGGCCATATCGGTGGACTGAACTGCAGAATGCCAGAATAAGAGGGGGATAGCTAATCCTATCGAAGACTACGCTTCTGGCCACCTCCATGTTTCAGCATGTAGAAGAGAGTAGATGGTAAGTTCACCAAGTAGCATCGTATAGCATAATCCTACCCGGCGATCCCCTCCTCGTCGCCCTGTTAGAGAGCGATCACCAGGTTATATCTAGCACTTGGAAGGGTGTGTTTTATTAAGTATCCGGTTCTAGTTGTCATAAGGTCAAGGTACAACTCCGGGTCGTCCTTTTCCGAGGGACACGGCTATTCAAATAGATAAACTTCCCTGCAGGGGTGCACCACATAACCCAACACGCTCGATCGCATTTGGCCGGACACACTTTTCTGGGTCATGCCACGTCGCAGCCCTACCTAGGCACAACAGAGAGGTCAGCACGCCGGTCTAAATCCTATGGCGCAGGGGTCTGGGCCCATCGCCCATTGCACATCTGCACGTTGCGTACGCGACCGGAAGCAGAACTAGCCCCCTTAATACAAGAGCAGGCTTACGTTCCAATCCGGCGCGCGCCGCTCAGTCGCTGACGTCACGAAGGCTTCGGCTGATACCACGACGTCGAGTGCCCATAACTTTCCCACGTAGTTGGTTAGTGCATATAGACCAAATGGCCAGACTCAGATCAAATACCAAGAACTCGTTAAGCGTATTTTTTTTAAGTATCCGTGGACGCCGACCAGGGCCAGGTCCACCTCTCTCCTAGGTGGTCTCAACCTGCCTTTCGCTCCGCCACAAAGTAACAGTCGGGGGCCGTCAGGAACCCAGGCCCACCTCTACCGGGATGGAACCAGCTGTCCTTTCAGCCCCTCATCAGAATCACTTGCGGGTACTCAACGAGTTGACCCGACTTTAGTCACCACATGTGTCATGTTTATAAAGTATATAGTATATACCCGTCATCACCTCCCTAGTGATCACAACCCGATAGTATAGCATGGCAGAAGCACAAGAGTGTAGGGCCACTGATGGAACACTAGCATCCTATTCTAAGCATTAGGATAGCAGGTAAAGGTATCAACAATTATAGCAAGAATGACATGCTATGCAGCAGAATAGGATTAATCGAAAGCAGTAACATGCTACACTACTCTAATGCAAGCAGTATAGAGAAGAATAGGCGATATCTGGTGGTCAAGGGGGGGGGGGCTTGCCTGGAAGCTCAGCCGAGAAGGAGGGCTCGTCAACACCGTAGTCGTACTGGATAGCAGCAGTGTCGGTCTCCGTGTCTAGCGAGAAAAGAGGGGGAAGAAACAATAAATATAATGCAAACATACGCATGACGATGCATGACATGACAATGAGCGTTGCTAGGGGTGCCCAAACGCGGTAGTAAGTGATACCGGCGAAGGGCGAAAACATCCGGGAAAGTATCCCCGAAGTTTCGCGTTTTCGGACAGATGAACCGGAGGGGGAAAGTTGCGTGTTCGCTATGCTAGGGATGTGTGGCGGACGAACGGGCTACGTATTCGGATTCGTCTCGTCATTCTGAGCAACTTTCATGTATAAAGTAATTTCATACGAGTTACAAATTATTTTATATTAATTTTTAAAGTTTTATTAATACTCTGGAATTAATTTAATTATCTAAATTCGAATTATCCAAAACAGTGAACGGTGATGTCAGCATGACATCATCCAAGCGTCAGCGGTCAAACCTCAGATGGTCCAGGTCAACCCTGACCAGTGGGTCCCGCATGTCATAGAGAGAGGCTTAACTAGAGTTTAATTTAAACCTAACATAGTCTAATTAGCAGGTGGCCCCCACTGTCAGTGGCAATATTAATTATAGTTTAAGTTTAAATTCGGATTAGTCTTAGTTAACTGAGGGGGTCCCACATGTCGGTGGCATATGGCGCCCAGTCAGCAGGGTTGACTGGTCAACCCAGTCAACTAGGGGCCCTGGGCCCACGGGTCAGTGACCCAGTAGGCCGCCATCTAGCGCCAGGTCAGCGCCGTCGCCGGAGTAACTCCGGTGAGCACGTTTTGCGGCGGCGCGCGTCGGGAGGTGGTCGGGTTTCGGCTACGGTGGCTCGTTTCGAGCGCGGGAGGTGTCCTTTGAACGAGTGCGGTGAGCCGCATCCAGTGGCGGCGGTGGCGTGGCTGGAGGTGGCCGAAAGTGACGGCGGCGAGCACATCGGCGGACGGCCGGAGTTGGGCGTGAGCGCAAACGGTGATGCGGGGCATGGCAGGGTGAGCTAGCGGTGGCGTTGAGCTCCTATGCGTGCGCCGAGCACGGCTACATGCTCGCACGAGCTCGTTAGTGATGGTGCTGACGGCGACGAGCACAGCGGCGGAGGCGAGCTACAGTAGAGGCGGCTACTACGGCTGTGAGCACGGATCCGTGGAGAAAGAAGTGGGGAAAAAGGCAGAGCTCACCGGGGAGCACAAGGAAGGCTCGTTGAGGTCTCGGAGCGCAGGGGGAGGCAAAGCGACGCGGCGGAGCTTCAGTGGACAAAGGTAGAAGACGATGCGGATCTGGCGATGGAGAGGCGCAGAGCTCGAATTAGTCCTCGTAGAGGACGTAGTGGATGACGGCGCATCTCCTAGGCGCAATCTCGAGGCGTGGGGGCGACGGTGGCCGCGAGATCGACGGAAGCCATGGAGGCAGTGCTTCGGGGTCGTGCGGGGAAGGAGAGAGTGGCGCGAGGGAGCTGGGAGAGTGAGCTAGGGTTCGTCAGGGGGGTTCGGGGAGGGGTCGCCGTCGACCTAAAGGAGCCGGGGGGCACCGGATGGCCGCCCCGTGGCCATCTTCGGCCATGGACGCAGTGCGCGCGTCCAGCGCAACGGGGGTGAACAGGAGAAGTGGGAAGGGGGTAAGTGGGCCGTGTTTTCGGCTAATGGGCCACAGGGCCAGTAGATTAGTTTTATTGTTATTTTTCTTTTGTTTTCTGTTTTATTTTTGTTCCTTTTTATTTTCAGTTTTATAAAAATTGACACTAGTACCTAAATTTGTATTTATAAATATACTACTGCCACATTAACTTTGGCACCTAAATAAAATAGTATTGTAATTATTTATTATTTAAAAGTATTTATTAAATAACAGTTTTGCCGCTGTTTTAATTACTATGGTGCATTTAAATACTTTAGAGGAGTGTGGTTTCTACACCAATATTTAGTATGGATTATTGGCTCACCCCGAACATTTTAGTTTTAATATTTGAAAACTTTTATTGTTTGCTTGATTTTGAATTTGAATTTGAATCAGTTTCGAACTAACGCGAGATTAGCAACAGTAATCGAGGTGACGTGGCATCATTGGTAGAAAGTAACAGTAGCTTAATTATCAGGGCGTCACAATTCTCCTCCACTACAAGAAATCTCGTCCCGAGATTTAAGAGGGGAGTAAGGGTGAAGAATAGGTTTACGAAATTCTAACGATTCTTCTCGGTCTTGGTTGCTCTTCTCGAAGAGGTTGATCCATTATGTTGATGTCTTCATTTCTCTTCTTCAGGTCATCGTGATGAAGTCTGCATCCTTTCTTCGGGAACTCCATCGTACTTACGAAAGAATAAAGGGTGGGTATTCCAGAAGAACGGACCTCTGCAAGGTTGACTATCTGGTCGATAACATCGGGGAAGGTGGCAGAAAGTAACTCTCGAATTGAAACTTAAGAAGATATCGAGAGTAAAGTATGGAGGTATCATGGGAAGTTTCAAGCAGGTAGGCAATCGTTCGTTGCCTGAAACAAAGTGTGAAAGGGGTCCAGAGCAACGGGAATAAGTATTGCTTGTGTTACCAAAATAGATCACTAGGAAGGTGGTCCGTGAATTACATACGAGGCCACGCACGAGGAACAACCTTGCGGACAGGGGTGTACAGGAGAGTCAGGTTTCAATCCTGTGGAACTGTGGGTTATGGGCCCACCATGTGGGTTAATAGTAGGAAGAGGGGTGACGTCTTGCACGATCATGTAAGCAAGGCATGTCAGAGAATAACCGGTCAGTTATGTTGACAGCGTCATTCGTACCAAGGGCGAGGGACGAAGAGAACCATTCTCCTGCTCGTTGAACGAGGCGGACCAATAGGCAAAGTTCTCGTCCATTGGCGGCTACCGGAATGTCATCGACAATAGTAATAGGGTCTTGCTGACAGAATTGTACACTGAGGTGTTTACATAAGCAGGAGAATATTACTGCTTAGATCATATAGATCACGAGAAACGTTAAACCAACCAATGGAAAGGAAAATATGGTTATCAGATTAAACAGAACAATGGAAAGGAAAATGTGTTTAAACACATATTTCAGGGGCATATCCTTCCCAAGGACAAGCAGAGCCTGATATCTGTGACACGATATTATGTAGAAAACCCTTTAGGTAAGGGGAGAGAAACTTCATGACACTACCCATACAGCGGTGTTTGGATAACTGAGCAAGAAACATTTAGCATTGGGCTTCAAATGTTCTTGTTGAAAACCGGAGTACCACAGACATGCTTTGAGATAGCATTGACATGGTCTTCAAGCAAAGGTCGGACTTGAATATACAAAGGATTCATGAGGAACAACTTATAGAATAAGACTCAGAATTTCCTCATGGAAGATTGGTTAACCTTGCTAAGATGGAAACTATAACAATAGGTCCTCCGGCCAGGTGTGCTAGGCATGACATCACCTTACCGGGTCATATAAAGACCAATGTTGTGACTCTTGGAAAGTGTTCGAACCATCATATCTGACCGAGATTCAGATCTGGTCGGTGTTAGTATACCTCAGACTCAGGATGTCTGGGAAGAAAAGGTGCGACACAATTTGATGAGACAACATTTTAAGGTTCTCGGGAAATGAACTATGGAAGCGAGTTCCAAAATAAGAGTTCATCATTAAACCAAGGAGAGGTGAGGAGGTGGCTGATTGACTCAGCGACAATTCAATGAGGTATCCAAAAAAATGGATCTCCACAATTATGTGGATAAGGAGATAACATTTGTCAGATCAAATGATATAATGAAATATGCTCGAGGAAACCATACACAATTAAACATTGGTTGAAAGGTGCGCCCGAAATATGGGTTGGGTTGCACGACCAATGTCAGAATGGTGATTCAATAATCAATAGTCCATGAATGAACGGTCGACCATTAACATCAAAGCAATAGAGTTGCTAGAAGGGCAGAATCCAAACAGCACCAATCACTTGTTGGTACCCTGGTTGGAATCAACACGAGGACCAAGGAATGAACGGAGATGGCAGGAAGTATCACTTGTACCAAGAATTCATAAGAGGTGGTGAAATTCTCACAACATTCTTGACATAAAAGATGGTAATACTCCAAGGTAAAGAAGAATAGTTGCTGGATAGCAAGGATCTCAAGGTATAACACAAAGCACGAACAAGTTTGTGTTGAACGAAAGGCAATAAAGTGGTCGATGATAACACAAATCATCGAGAGCAAAGGGTGGTATTTCTCATCAAGAATTCGATAGATATCTTGGAAGAGCTCAGAATGTTGATGATGTTCATGACACATTTGTTGCGAGGTTTCATGAAGATATAAACGATCGGCGATGACATCAAGTTAAAGGAATGACGAAGCGAAGTATATTGGAACCATGGGTACGACACAAACTCGAAATCAAGCTTGCAGTTCAAGGCAAAATGATATGATGAGGAAGATCGACGTAAGCTTAGCTCATCATCGAAAATTGTGCTCTGGGAAGAAGGACCAGGTAGCACAATTAAAATTTAGCACGATAAGGATATAGCCAATCAAGCTAGGAATGACTTGATGGAGTATTAAACTCCTCAACAACATAGTACTAGAATGTACTTAATTGTAGTGCAGATTCGATTCACTAATCGACGTTCTCGATTGACGACAACCCAAAACCCGTGGAGTGATTATGACGGGGAAAGGTACTACTTCATCAGAAATTCATAAGATGAAGTGCAATGGGTTGATATCCTAGAGATACCAGGGGGTAGTACTCGAAGGTAGAACAAAATAGAGGTTGGGTAGGCGTACTGATCTGCAGAAGACAAGTACTTTAACTTGTCCGAGAAATAGAATCAAAGGAGAACAATCATGGTCAGATCCACGGTTCCAAAGGATCAATTCACAGATACCAGATGAAACTTATTAAGGAAATAGTTATTATTACAAGAAGCTTCCATGATAGGATCTATATCGTGTCCATGGGCATGAACACAAAGTTCAAGGTTGACTCCCACTTCTCTAATGCATAACCTTTCATTCACTTCTCGCCTTCAACGAAGTTGTGTTGAAATTTTATCTGACATAACAACAGTAGAGTATGACCCGTGGTAGTTTCCGGGTTTATACAGATTAGAAAAGGCATAGGTTCAACCCATCAGGGTCTCTTAAGAACATATACCACAAACTTCAGGAGTAAATAACACAAGCTCGAAAGTAGAGCATGGTTGGTCAATCAGACGATAGGATTTACCAATGGAGAAAGAACTTCCAAAGTGATTGAATATGAAGGACGCTATTGGATAAAATCCAACAAAGGATCCGGTGTTCCTCAAGGGATCTGATGTGAGCATCGGTACTCAACCAGAGGAAGATACAATGCAAGGAGATCAGACTATAGAAACAACTGACTAATTAAAAGCTCAGATGCAAAAGAATTATGATTTCCGATCAAAGGATCAGAAGCAAACGCTGTGATTAAGGATGGATAAGTTGTGTAGGCTTAGGGGTACAATCGATGGCAATCCGATTGGTCGAGAACCAGTTCATGTTTAAAATGATGTCTGAGCCGGAAGGATGAATTCTAGGACCTGATTGAGGATTGCGAGCATTCGCAACATATCGAATCAATGGACTCAAAATGATAGTGACAAAGGCTGCCAATAAGATTAGTATACTTATGGGATTAACCATAATGCAAGCAAGCAAGAATTTCAAGAGCAATAAGCTGCTAAGGATTTTCGGAAGATCGAACATTATTTCAAAGACCTTAGTGAAACACATAAACAACTGGGGATGGGCGGATATTCGATAAGTGCGAGGAATTATCCGTAGGGGTATTCGGGTGGCTTAGAACTGCAAGGCAGTAGGCACAAAGTATTCTCGGAACAACAAAGAATTTTCGGCGTATCTTGTAATAACAAGATCAATGGGATTGAAAGGGAAAGTGTATGTAGTTATCCATAATGATATACACTGACAGGGAATTTGCAAAGGCAGTGGGCACAAGTGTCTCGAGAGAACATCGGAGATTATCTTCGGAATCTTCTGGTGCAGTTAGCAATCATCTGTAATAAGGGGAACTCCAAGTGGATGTGATCACGAGATCCTAATGTTAGAGTTAATAAAACTATTTTAACCCGAATAGAAGAGAGATCAGAGTCCCAGAGTATAGACGAGGAATAAAATATCCTACTACCACCCAATGGCGACGTGGGCCCGTAAGCCACACATCCATGTTAGTAAAAGTTCTTTTTCAAGGACTAGACTCAACTTCGGCCAAGGAGTTGGAAAGGGGGGTTCCTACAGGCAGTCGGCTCTGATACCAACTTGTGACGCCCCCGATTCAATCGTACACTAATCATGCACGCGAACGTGTACGATCAAGATCAGGGACTCACGGGAAGATATCACAACACAACTCTAAAACAAAAATAAGTCATACAAGCATCATAATACAAGCCAGGGGCCTCGAGGGCTCGAATACAAGTGCTCAATCATAGACGACTCAGCGGAAGCAACAATATCTGAGTACAGACATAAGTTAAACAAGTTTGCCTTAAGAAGGCTAGCACAAACTGGGATACAGATCGAAAGAGGCGCAGGCCTCCTGCCTGGGATCCTCCTAAGTACTCCTGGTCATCGTCAGCGGGCTGCACGTAGTAGTAGGCACCTCCGGTGTAGTAGGAGTCGTCGTTGAGGGTGGCGTCTGGCTCCTGGGCTCCGGCATCTGGTTGAGACAACCAGGTAGAAGGGAAAGGGGGAAAAGAGGGAGAAAGGCAACCGTGAGTACTCATCCAAAGTACTCGCAAGCAAGGAGCTACACTACATATGCATGGGTATATGTGTAAAGGGCCATATCGGTGGACTGAACTGCAGAATGCCAGAATAAGAGGGGGATAGCTAATCCTGTCGAAGACTACGCTTCTGGCCACCTCCATCTTTCAGCATGTAGAAGAGAGTAGATGGTAAGTTCACCAAGTAGCATCGTATAGCATAATCCTACCCGGCGATCCCCTCCTCGTCGCCCTGTTAGAGAGCGATCACCGGGTTATATCTGGCACTTGGAAGGGTGTGTTTTATTAAGTATCCGGTTCTAGTTGTCATAAGGTCAAGTTACAACTCCAGGTCGTCCTTTTACCGAGGGACGGGACTATTCAAATAGATAAACTTCCCTGCAGGGGTGCACCACATAACCCAACACGCTCGATCCCATTTGGCCGGACACACTTTTCTGGGTCATGCCCGGCCACGGAAGATCAACACGTCGCAGCCCTACCTAGGCACAACAGAGAGGTTAGCACGCCGGTCTAAATCCTATGGCGAAGGGGTCTGGGCCCATCACTCATTGCACACCTGCACGTTGCGTACGCGGCCGGAAGCAGAACTAGCCCCCTTAATACAAGAGTAGGCTTATGTTCCAATCCGGCGCGCGTAGCTTAGTTGCTGACGTCACGAAGGCTTCGGCTGATACCACGACGTCGAGTGCCCATAACTTTCCCACGTAGTTGGTTAGTGCATATAGACCAAATGGCCAGACTCAGATCAAATACCAAGAACTCGTTAAGCGTATTATTTTTAAGTATCCGCGGACGCCGACCAGGGCCAGGCCCACCTCTCTCCTAGGTGGTCTCAACCTGCCCTGTCGCTCCGCCACAAAGTAATAGTCGGGGGCCTTCAGGTACCCAGGCCCACCCCTACCGGGATGGAGCTACCTGTCCTTTCAGCCCCCTCATCAGAATCACTTGCGGGTACTCAACGAGCTGACCCGACTTTAGTCACCACATGTGTCATGTTTATAAAGTATATAGTATATACCCATGATCACCTCCCTAGTGATCACGGCCCGATAGTATAGCACGGTAGACGGACAAGAGTGTAGGGCCACTGATGGAACACTAGCATCCTATTCTAAGCATTAGGATAGCAGGTAAAGGTATCAACAATTATAGCAACAATGACAGGCTATGCAGCAGAATAGGATTAACCGAAAGTAGTAACATGCTACACTACTCTAATGCAAGCAGTATAGAGAAGAATAGGCAATATCTGGTGGTCAAGGGGGGGCACTTGCCTGGAAGCTCAGCCGAGAAGGAGGGGTCGTCAACACCGTAGTCGTACTGGGTAGCAGCGGCGTCGGTCTCGGTGTCTAGCGAGAGAAGAGAGGGAAGAAACAATAAATATAATGCAAACATACGCATGACGATGCATGACATGGCAATGAGCGTTGCTAGGGGTGCCCAAACGCGGTAGTAAGTGATACCGGCGAAGGGTGAAAACATCCGGGAAAGTATCCTCGAAGTTTCGCGTTTTCGGACAGATGAACCGGAGGGGGAAAGTTGCGTGTTCGCTATGCTAGGGATGTGTGGCGGATGAACGGGCTACGTATTCGGATTCGTCTTGTCGTTCTAAGCAACTTTCATGTATAAAGTATTTTCATCCGAGTTAGAGATTATTTTATATTAATTTTTAAAGTTTTATTAATACTTTGGAATTAATTTAATTATCTAAATTCAAATTATCCAAAACAGTGACCGGTGATGTCAGCATGACATCATCCAGGCGTCAGCGGTCAAACCTCAGATGGTCCAGGTCAACCCTGACCAGTGGGTCCCGCATGACATAGAGAGAGGCTTAACTAGAGTTTAATTTAAACCTAACATAGTCTAATTAGCAGGTGGCCCCCACTGTCAGTGGCAATATTAATTATAGTTTAAATTTTAATTCGGATTAGTCTTAGTTAACTGAGGGGGGTCTCACATGTCGGTGGCACATGGCGTCCAGTCAGCAGGGTTGACTGGTCAACCCAGTCAACTAGGGGCCCTGGGCCCACGGGTCAGTGACCCAGTTGGCCGCCACGTAGCGCCAGGTTAGCGCCGTCGCCGGGGTAACTCCGGTGACCATGTTTTGCGGCGGCGCGCGTCGGGAGGTGGTCGGGTTTCAGCTACGGTGGCTCGTTTCGAGCGCGGGAGGTGGCGATTGAACGAGTGCGGTGAGCCGCATCCAGTGGCGGTGGTGGCGTGGCTGGAGGTGGCCGGAAGTGACGGCGGCGAGCACATCGGCGGACGGCTGGTGTTGGGCGTGAGCGCAAACGGTGATGCGGGGCATGGCAGGGCGAGCTAGCGGTGGCGTTGAGCTCCTATCCGTGCGCCGAGCACGGCTACATGCTCGGACGAGCTCGTCGGTGACGGTGCTGACGGCGACGAGCACGGCGGCGGAGGAGTGCGGTTTCTACACCAATATTTAGTATGGATTATTTGGCTCACCCCGAACGTTTTAGTTTTAATATTTGAAAACTTTTATTGTTTGCTTGATTTTGAATTTGAATTTGAATCAATTTCGAACTAACGGGAGATTAGCAACAGTAATCGAGGTGACGTGGCATCATTAGTAGAAAGTTACTGTAGCTTAATTATCCGGGCGTCACAGTGGCAGACCCATTTGTTGCCTCTGCGGCTGGTTCCGCCAGCGAAGCAAGCGCCCGTGCAACTCGAGCAGGAGTGGGGCTAGAGTGGCTGGGCATGGCCGGGCGCAGCCTGGACCGCAGCCAGAACCTTGAGAGCGGGCGCGGCCAAGAGCACCAAGGAACACGGCTGGGTGCTTGAGAGCAGGTGTGGCCAGACGTGGCCAGGTGCCCCCCGGAGCGTTGCCAGAAGCTCGAGAGTGGGCGCGGCTAGGAGCAGCCTGGAGCACGGCCGGACGCTTGAGAGTAGGCGTGGCCAGGCGCGGTCGAGCACGGCCTGAAGCGTGGCTAGAAGATCGAGAGCGGGCGCGCGGTAGGGCGAGCGATGGGGAGGCGAGGCCAGGGGGCGGAGTGCTACCTCTTGAGCATGCGTTGGTTTTCCCTTAAAGAGGAAAGGGTGATGCTGCAAAGTAGCATAAGTATATCCCTCAGCTTTTGAGAACCAAGGTATCAATCCAGTAGGAGACAATGCACAAGTCACCTAGTACCTGCACAAACAATCAAGAACCTTGCACCCAACGCGATAAAGGGGTTGTCAATCCCTTCACGGCCACTCGCAAAAGTGAGATCTAATAAAGATAGTAAAGTAAATATTTTTGGTATTTTTGTTGTATAGATTGGAAAGTAAAGATTGCAAAATAGTAAACGAGATGCGATGTAAATAAAAGAGATGCAATATAATAAGAAAGAGATCCGGGGGCCATAGGTTTCACTAGTGGCTTCTCTCAAGATAGCATGTATTACGATGGGTGAACAAATTACTGCCGAGCAATTGATAGAAGATCGCATAGTTATGAAGTTATCTAAGGCAATGATCATGCATATAGGCATCACGTCCGTGTCAAGTAGACCGAAACGATTCTGCATCTACTACTATTACTCCACACATCGACCGCTATCCAGCATGCATCTAGAGTATTAAGTTCATAAGAACAGAGTAACACATTAAGCAAGATGACATGATGTAGAGGGATAAACTCAAGAAATATGATATAAACCCCATCTTTTTATCCTCGATGGCAACAATACAATACGTGCCTTGCTGCCCCTACTATCATTCGGAAAGGACACCGCAAGATTGAACCCAAAGCTAAGCACTTCTCCCATTGCAAGAAAGATCAATCTAGTAGGCCAAACTAAACCTATAATTCCAAGAGACTTGCAAAGATATCAAATCATGCATATAATAATTCAGAGAAGAACCAAATAATATTCATAGATAATCAAGTTCATAAATCCACAATTCATCGGATCTCGGCAAACAAACCGCGAAAGAGTATTACATCGAATAGATCTCCAAGAACATCGAGGAGAACTTTGTATTGAGGATCAAAGAAAGAGAAGAAGCCATCTAGCTAATAACTATGGACCCGAAGGTCTGTGGCAAACTACTCACGCTTCATCGGAGAGGCTATGGTGTTGTCGTAGAAGCCCTCCGTGATCGATTCCCCCTCCGGCAGATCGCCGGAAAAGGCCCCAAGATAGGATCTCACGGGTACAGAAGGTTGCGGCTGTGGAAAATTGGTTTCGTGGCTCCCCCTGATGTTTTTAGGGTATAAGAGTATATATAGGCGAAAGAAGTACGTCGGTGGATCTAGGAGGGGCCCACGAGAGTGGGGGGCGCGCCTACCCCCCTGGGCGCGCCCTCCTGCCTCGTGGCCGCCTCGTTGCATCTCCGACTTCATCTCCAAGTCTTCTGGTTTGCTTTCGGTCCAAGAAAGATCATCGCGAAGGTTTCATTCCGTTCGGATTCCGTTTGATATTCCTTTTCTGCAAAACACTGAAATAGGCAAAAAAAAATAGAAATTGGCACTGGGCCTCCGGTTAATAGGTTATTCCCAAAAATAATATAAAAGAGCATATTAAAGCCCATTAAACATCCCAAACATATAATATAATAGCATGGAACAATCAAAAATTATAGATACGTTGGAGACGTATCAAGCATCCCCAAGCTTAATTCCTGCTCGTCCTCGAGTAGGTAAATGATAAAAACAGAATTTTTGATGTTGAATGCTAGGTAGCATATTTATCAATGTAATTTTTTTATTGTGGCATGAATGTTCAGATTGGAAAGATTCAAGACAAAAGTTTAATATTGACATAAAAATAATAATACTTCAAGTATACTAACAAAGTAATTATGTCTTCTCAAAATAACATGGCCAAAGGAAGTTCATCCCTACAAAATCATATAGTTTGGTTATGCTCCATCTTCGTCACACAAAATGCTCTAATCATGCACAACCCCGATGACAAGCCAAGAATTTGTTTCATACTTTAGTATTCTCAAACTTTTTCAACTTTCACGCAATACATGAGCGCGAGCCATGGACATAGAACTATAGGTGGAATAGAATGGTGGTTGTGGAGAAGACAAAAAGGAGGAAGATGGTCTCACATCAACTAGGCGTATCAATGGTCTATGGAGATGCCCATCAATAGATATCAATGTGAGTGAGTAGGGATTGCCATGCAACGGATGCACTAGAGCTATAAATATATGAAAGCTCAACAAAGGAAACTAAGTGGATGTGCATCCAACTTGCTTGCTCACGAAGACCTAGGGCATTTGAGGAAGCCCATCGTTGGAATATGCAAGCCAAGTTCTATAATGAAAATTCCCACTAGTATATGAAAGTGACAAAATAAGAGACTCTCTATCATGAAGATCATGGTGCTACTTTGAAGCACAAGTGTGGAAAAAGGATAGTAGCATTGTCCCTTCTCTCTTTTTCTCTCATTTTTTTGTTGGGCTTCTTTGGCCTCTTTTTTTATTGGCTTCTTTGGCCTCTTTTTTTTTTGATTTCCTCACATGGGACAATGCTCTAATAATGATGATCATCACACTTCTATTTATTTACAACTCAAAGATTACAACTCGATACTTAGAACAAAATATGACTCTATATGCATGCCTATGGCGGTGTACCGGGATGTGCAATGAATCAAGTGTGACATGTATGAGAAATTATGAATGGTGGCTTTGCCACAAATACGATGTCAACTACATGATCATGCAAGGCAATATGACAATGATGAAGCGTGTCATAATAAACGGAACGGTGGAAAGTTGCATGGCTATATATCTCAGAATGGCTATGGAAATGCCATAATAGGTAGGTATGGTGGATGTTTTGAGGAAGGTAATGGTGGGTGTTATGGTACCGGTGAAAGTTGCACAGTACTAGAGAGGCTAGCAATGGTGGAAGGGTGAGAGTGCGTATAATCCATGGACTCAACATTAGTCATAAAGAACTCACATACTTATTGCAAAAATCTACAAGTCATCAAAAACCAAGCACTACGCGCATGATCCTAGGGGGATAGATTGGTAGGAAAATACCATTGCTCGTCCCCGACCGCCACTCATAAGGAAGACAATCAAAGAAACACCTCATGCTTCAAATTTGTTACACAACAGTTACCATACGTGCATGCTATGGGACTTGCAAACCTCAACACAAGTATTTTTGAAATTCACAATTAATTCACTAGCATGACTCTAATAGCACCATCCTCATGTCTCAAAACAATCATCAAGCATCAAACTTCTCATAGTATTCAACGCACTTTTTATTATACCCATCTTCGATGCCCATCATATTAGGACTAATTTTATAGCCAAAGCAAATTACAATGCTGTTCTAAAATACTCTCAAAATAATATAAGTGAAGCATGATAGATCAACAATTTCTATAAAATAAAACCACCACCGTGCTCTAAAAAGGTATAAGTGAAGCACTAGAGCAAAAGTATCTAGCTCAAAAGATATAAGTGAAGCACATAGAGTATTCTAATAAATTCTGATTCATGCGTGTCTCTCCCAAAAGGTGTGTACATCAAGGATGATTGTGGTAAACTAAAAAGAAAAGACTCAAATCATACAAGGCGCTCCAAGCAAAACACATATCATGTGGTGAATAAAAATATAGCCTCAAGTAAAGTTACCCAAGCTTAGGCTTTTGGTTGTCCTTGAATTTTACCTTGGGGTGCCTTGGGCGTCCCAAAGCTTAGGCTCTTGCCACTCCTTATTCCAAAATCCATCAAATCTTTACCCAAAAACTTGAAAACTTCACAACACAAAACTCAACAGAAAATCTCATGAGCTCCGTTATTATAAGAAAATAAACCACCACTTTAAGGTACTGTAATGAACTCATTCTTTATTTATATTGGTGTTAAACCTACTGTATTCCAACTTCACTATGGTTCATACCCCCCGATATTACTCATAGATTCATTAAAATAAGCAAACAACACACAAAAAACAGAATCTGTCAAAACAGAACAGTCTGTAGCAATCTGATTTGTTCGAATACTTCTGGAACTCCAAAAATTCTTAAAAACTAGGACAACCTGGATAATTTGTATATTAATCTACTGCAAAAATAATTAGTATTTTATCACGTTCTGGTGAATTTTAACAATTATTTTCATGAGCGCAAAGTTTCTGTCTTTTTCAGCAACATCAAACAACTATCACCCAAGAAGATCCTATTGGTTCTACTTGGCACAAACACTAATTAAAACATAAAAAACACAATCATAATAGTATCATGATGAATTATTTATTACTAAACAGGAACAAAAAGCAAAGAACAAAAATAAAATTGGGTTACCTCCCAACAAGCTCTATCGTTTAGTGCCCCTAGCTAGGCATTGATAATTTCGATGATGCTCACATGAAAGACAAGAATTGAAGCACAAAGAGAGCATTATATAGCATATGAAAAACACATCTAGGTCTAAAATACTTCCTATGCATAGGCATATTATAGGAAAATAAATTATTGAGACAAGCAAAAACTAGCATATGCAAGAAAGAAGTGAGAAACAATAACAATCTCAACATAACGAGAAGTAATTTAGTAACATGAAAATTTCTACAACCATATTTTCCTTCGTCATAATAATTACATGTGGGATCATATTCAAATTCAACAATATATCTCTCACATAAAATTTTCTCCACATGATCCACATGCATGCAAAGTTGACACTCTTCCAAAATAGTGGGAATATCATTAACTAAAGTCATGACCTCTCCAAACCCACTTTTATCAAAAACTTCATAAGATTGAACATTATCCAAATATGTGGGATCTAAATTTGACACTCTTCCAAACCCACTTTCAGTATTATCGCAAACATTATTATCAATCTCATAATCATCATGGGGCTTAAATAGATTTTCAAGATTGTAAGAAGAATCACCCCAATCATGATCATTGCAACAAGTAGAGGACAACGCAAAACTAGCATCCCCAAGCTTGGGGTTTTGCATATCATTAGCACAATTGACATTAATAGAATTTATAATAACATCATTGCAATCATGCTTTTCATTCAAAGATTTACCATGAATCACTTCATAAAGTACTTCATCACAATTTTCAGATTCACAGATTTCAAGCAAAGCCTCATAAAGATAATCTAGTGCACACAACTCACTAGCAATTGGTTCATCATAATTGGATATCTTAAAAAGGTTAGCAAGGGGATGAGGATCCATAACAATAGATTTTTAGCAAGCGAAGATGCAAGCAAATAGAAGGCACATGGCAACACAAGACGAACGGAAGAGGGGCGAAGAAAAGGCAAAGGTTTTCGAAAATCGTTTTAGAAGTGGGGGCGAGGAAAATGAGAGGTGAATGGAAAATAATGTAATGCGAGGGAGAAGAGTTTATGATGGGTACTTGGTATGTCTTGACTTGGCGTAGATCTCCCCGGCAACGGCGCCAGAAATCCTTCTTGCTACCTCTTGAGCATGCGTTGGTTTTCCCTTGAAGAGGAAAGGGTGATGCAGCAAAGTAGCGTAAGTATTACCCTCAATTTTTGAGAACCAAGGTATCAATCCAGTAGGAGACAACAAACAAGTCACCTAGTACCTACACAAACAATCAAGAACCTTGCAGCCAACGCGATAAAGGGGTTGTCAATCCCTTCACGGCCACTCGCAAAAGTGAGTTCTAATAAAGATAATAAAGTAAATATTTTTGGTATTTTTGTTATATAGATTGGAAAGTAAAGATTGCAACATAGTAAATGAGATGCGATGTAAATAAAAGAGATGCAATATAATAAGAAAGAGACCCGGGGGCCATAGGTTTCACTAGTGGCTTCTCTCAAGATAGCATGTATTACGGTGGGTGAACAAATTACTGCCGAGCAATTGACAGAAGAGTGCATAGTTATGAAGTTATCTAAGGCAATGATCACGAATATAGGCATCACGTCCGTGTCAAGTAGACCGAAATGATTCTGCATCTACTACTATTACTCCACACATCGACCACTATCCAGCATGCATCTAGAGTATTAAGTTCATAAAAACAGAGTAACGCATTAGGCAAGATGACATGATGTAGAGGGATAAACTCAAGCAATATGATATAAACCCCATCTTTTTATCCTCGATGGCAACAATACAATACGTGCCTTGCTGCCCCTACTGTCACTGGGAAAGGACACCGCAAGATTGAACCCAAAGCTAAGCACTTCTCCCATTGCAAGAAAGATCAATCTAGCGGGCCAAACTAAATATATAATTCTTAGAGACTTTCAAAGATATCAAATCATGCATATAAGAATTCAGAGAAGAACCAAATAATATTCATAGATAATCAAGTTCATAAATCCATAATTCATCGGATCTCGGCAAACACACCGCGAAAGAGTATTACATCGAATAGATCTCTAAGAACATCGAGGAGAACTTTGTATTGAGGATCAAAGAAAGAGAAGAAGCCATCTAGCTAATAACTATGGACCCGAAGGTCTGTGGTAAACTACTCACGCTTCATCGGAGAGTGTTGGGGATATAACTATTAGTATGACCCGCCCCGGAGGGGCCGGGTTATACTCATGACGACTCATGAAGCCCAAGACAGCTCCTGGAGATGGCGGGTTAGTTAAGGTCCCAAGGCCCAAAGGGCGACTTAAGGCCCGTAGGGATACACCGCCAGATATGTATAACTTGTACTATAAGGTAGGAATAGAGAGAAACCGAGCCGGACACTGTTTATGAGCCGGCCGGGATTCTATGAGCCGCCGGGTGTCGACCTTTGTATATAAAGGGACGACCCGGCGGCGGTTCAGGGCAGGTAACATGAAATCGAGAGCTAGGTCAAGCGGATTCGCTCCCTGGTTATCGAGAGATAAACAATCCCACTCAAAACTGGATCGTTGGCTTTTACCTTCACCGTAAGGGGCCGAACCAGTATAAACCTCGTGTCCTTTGTCCCGATTAACCCCTTCTTGCTTCCTTGTTGCGATGGCTCCATGACAAAGTCCTTTCACTAGGACATCTGCCGTGACAATTCCACGACAGCTGGCGCCCACCGTGGGGCCAGCGCACGGTGGATTTGAGTTCTTGAAGGCCAGCTTCGAAGGGCTCAAGGGATACGCTGTGGGCCGGATGACCAAGAGTCATCGCGGCAAGCTCTACATCGACGACGCAGGCTGGGGCCCCAACACCGGCTCAATTGAGTACGGCTACCAGGTCCCCTTCGGCGGAATCCACGTCTTCATCGGCCAGATCGGCGAGCCGGGCCTTGAGCCGGACTTCTGCACCGACATCGTCGAGGCGGCTCAGTGTGCGAGACCCACCCGCGCTTCACCCGCCATGAAGCGTGCCTTCGTGGGATGCATCCATGGAGGGGAAGTTCCTGAAGGATCCATGTCTGACAGTGAGACAGCCATCTATTCGGACGATGAGTCGTCCATGGGAGACACGGATTCGTTGTATCAATTGCAAGACGGTAGGCTTGGGGGCTGTTCTGATGGCAACAGTATTCCGGATCCCTTTGAGCCGCCGAGCAGAGTAGGGATCTTCATGGC
Source organism: Triticum aestivum (assembly GCF_018294505.1). Taxonomy (NCBI): domain Eukaryota; kingdom Viridiplantae; phylum Streptophyta; class Magnoliopsida; order Poales; family Poaceae; genus Triticum; species Triticum aestivum. The sequence continues at coordinate 362,927,947 of NC_057808.1, read as the reverse complement.
TGGCACTCAACCAGGTCAAAACTCTACAGCTGCGGCAGCGATTACCTCCGGGTCTGCGGCAGCCGGGGCAGGAGGCCCTGTGCGCCCGCGGGCTCAGGTGCTGATTGATCTCACGGATAGACTGACAACCCTGTTAACCGCTACAGTTAATCCGGCGGATCAGGCTGAACATGATGCAGAGGTGGCTCGGTTACGTGAGGAGATAGCACAAGCCAAGGAAAACCTAGCAGCTGAAGGCACCAGATTGGCTGCGGAGCGGGCGGCTTTGGATGCTCGAGCCCAGCAGCTTCAATCAGAAGCGTTCCAGCTTACGATGGATCTAAACGCATCAAATGAGGTCATGAGGAGAAGGCACCAGAAGTCTCAATCCTGTTTGCCCTCAATTTATGATCCTAGAAATCTCTTCCGCACACCCAGGGCAGGTCCGAATAATCCTCCGGAGGCAAACTCGGCTGCGACGCCCGGAGCTGGGACGCCGGTTTAACCACGGGTGACGAAGCCTCCACGAGTGAACACTGCTCCACCTCAGTACATACCAACACCGCCGGGTCATTATTCTAACCCATTGGAGAACATGATCTCTGCAGCGGCACGATTGGCGGCTCTCCCGGTGGAGGGCGACTCTCCGACGGCGATTGAAACGCGAAGGGTCACAGAACTTCTCCAGACGGCTCTGGCACAGCAGGAGGCATACTCTTACAGTCGAGACAGAATTCATTCGACCCCTCGCCCAAGCCGGAGCCCGAGTTATAGCAGACATATGGACTCGAGGCGGGTTTCAAGCAATGTCTGACGCCGTGATCAGCCAGGCGGGCGAGACCCAACGCGAGATGGGGCCCTTAACTTGGTTAATCAGGATAGGGAACGCCAAGAGGCTGAGCGGGCGGCTCAGCAGGTGATGGAGCAGGCAGCTCAGCGGGCAGCTTACCAGCCTTCCCCGGTTTATCCGACGACTTCTATTGAGGCAGGCACGACCACGAGAACCGGAGGTGTCCCTTGCTTAGTGCCAGCACTGCGTAATGAGCGTTTGCCCAAGGATTTTAAGGGGCCTCGAAAGATGCCTAACTACATGGCTGACTTGCAGCCCGGGGCGTGGATTGAAAGTTATGAGATGCCCATGGAATTGCTGGAGGTCAGTGACGCGGCAATGGCCAAGTACTTCACCATGATGCTGGATGGAACGGCCTGCACTTGGTTAAAAGGACTGCCACCTAATTCCATTGGTTCCTGGGCCGAGTTAAAGGCCAGGTTCATTCAGAACTTTAAGGACACATGCAAGCGGCCCATGTCGATTGTGGACTTGACTAATTGCAAGCAAGAGGAAGGAGAGTCCACGACCCATTGGGTGCGCCGGGTGAAGGAGATAATACATTCATGTGATCAGATGGATGCCGGCTCTGCGGTCTTAATGTTGGAGAAAAATTGCCGATTTGAGCCTCTGAAACAGAAGAGCGGCGGCTCAAGCGCGATTGTAATGATATGGGCCAGCTGATGGCGGCTCTAGTCAAATACGCCAAATCTGATAGTACCAAGGATCCTGCGTATGATGAAGAGAAGACATGGAAGGGAAAGAAGAACGACAACACTAAAGGTCTCCAGCATAACGCGGCGAATCAAGGAGGTAATAATAAGCGTAAGGCTGACGGTAGCTCGGAGTTTGTGGCTAATGCACAGGGTAACAATCAACGACGTATGAGGAGGCCAACCCCTCGGTCTGGTGGGTTAGGTCCCACCCTTGAGCAGTTGCTGAATGAGCCCTGTCCAAGGCACGACACCCGGGAGAAGCCAGCTACTCACTTATGGAAAGACTGTACGACCATGAAGGCTTTCAAGAATTCTAACATGTTCGACGACCATCATGGACCGGGAGGCGGTTCAGGTGGTGGCGGTTTTCATGGCCCGGGCGGCGGCTCAGGCGGTGGCGGCTTTCGTGGCCAGGGCCCTCCGGGTAATCAAGGTGGTTATAATCAGCAATCCGGCCAAGGAGGTCAGCAACAGCAGCAATCTGGGTATCAGAGTAACCCAAAGCAATTGAACAGTGGGCAGTATCACGTGTTCACCACTAGCTTATGCAAAAGGGACCAGAAGCTTCATAAGAGGGCTGTGAATGCCGTTGAGCCGGCAGTCCCTCGTTATCTGAGATGGTCTGAGCAGCCTATTGTATGGAGTCGGGAGGATCACCTTCCTCGGGTTGACAATCCTGGTCACTTAGCCTTAGCAGTGGCGCCTCAAGTTGGTGGATACAAATTCACAAAAGTGCTCATGGATGGAGGCAGCAGCATCAACATCCTCTATTATGCGACCTTTCGTCGCATGGGGTTGACTGAAAAGAATCTAAAGACATCCAACACTGTTTTTCATGGAGTAGTGCCTCGTAAGTCGGTGTACCCAGTAGGAAAGATTGAGTTGGAAGTGGCCTTTGGGGATGAGCATGATTCCAGGGCTGAGAAGCTAACTTTTGAGGTTGTTAAAATCTGGAGCCCGTATCACGCATTGTTTGGACGGCCGGCTTATTCAAAATTCATGGCGCAACCGTGTTATGTTTACCTGCAGCTCAAGATGCCGGGTCATAAGGGCACCATCAGAGTGCATGGGAGTCGGAAGATAGCCTTGGAATGTGAGGAAGGCGATGCTGCTTATGCTGAATCTGTTTGTTCGACAGAGGAATTGAAGTTCTACAAGGACAATGTTGACCCGACAGACATGACATCTTTGAAAAAGCCAACCACGGAACATGAGCCGGTGATGAAATTTAAGTCGGCCGATGAAACCAAGATTGTTGATTTTGTTCCAGGCGACTCGTCTAAGCAATTCAGTATTAGTGCCAATCTGGATCCCAAATAGGAAAGCGCGCTCATCGAGTTCATCCGTGAGAATCGGGACATCTTTGCATGGAAGCCTTCTGACATGCCGGGTGTATCGAGAGAACTCACTGAGCACACTCTTAATATTGATCCAAAGTTTAAGCTGGTCAAGCAGTTTCTTCGGCGGTTCAATGAGGAGAGTCGTAATGCTATTGGTGAGGTGGTGGCCCGGCTCTTGGCGGCTGGGTTTATTGTTGAAGTTTTTCACCCAGAGTGGTTGGCTAACCCGGTACTTGTGCTAAAAAAGAACGGCACCTGGCGTATGTGTGTGGATTACACGGACTTAAACAAGGCTTGTCCGGCTGATCCTATTGCTCTTCCTCGTATTGATCAAATCATTGATGCTACGGCGGGTTGTGAGCGTTTGAGCTTTTTGGATGCTTACTCTGGATATCATCAGATCAAAATGGCAGTTAAGGACCAGGAGAAGACGGCTTTCATCACTCCGTTTGGAGCCTTCTGTTATGTGTCTATGCCTTTTGGGCTTAAGAGTGCCAAGGCAACTTATCAACGATGTGTGCAGAATTGTCTCCACAATCAGATTGGGCGCAACGTTCATGCTTATGTGGATGACATTGTGGTGAAGCCCAGAGAGAAGGAGACCTTGATAGATGATCTGAAGGAAACCTTTGATAATCTCCGGATCTACAAAATGATGCTTAACCCGGCCAAGTGCGTTTTTGGAGTGCCAGCTGGCAAGCTTTTGGGTTTTCTGGTCTCTAACAGAGGCATTGAGGCTAACCCGGAGAAGATTAAGGCAATCACCTCTTTGGCTAAACCGGCGTGTGTCAATGATGTTCAGCGTCTGGCGGGTCGTATTGCTGCTTTAAGCCGATTCATAAGCCGGTTAGGTGAGAAGGCCATACCACTATATCAGATGATGAAGAAGACGGACAACTTTGTCTGGAGTGATGCTGCTAACGCTGCCTTTGAAGATTTGAAGAAGCAGTTATCTGAGCCGCCGATCCTTGCTGCCCCTATTGATAAGGAGCCCTTATTGCTGTATGTGGCTGCTAACACACGTGCCGTCAGCGTGGCCATTGTGGTGGAGCGCAAGGAGGCTAGCAAGGAGCATCCGGTTCAACGGCCTGTTTACTACGTCAGTGAGGTGCTTATTGAGTCCAAGCAAAGGTATCCACATTGGCAGAAACTTGTTTATGGGGTGTTCATGGCAAGCCGGAAGCTTAAGCAAACTTCCAGGGTCACCCCATCACTGTGGTCAGTTCTGCTCCTTTGGGAGATATCATTCAAAACAGAGAAGCCACAGGACGAGTCGCCAAGTGGGCCATCGAACTTGGGCCTCATGGTATAAAGTATGTACCACGCACTGCTATTAAATCTCAAGCACTGGTGGACTTCATCAATGATTGGACAGAGCTGCAGATGCCTGAAGAAAAGACGGGTAACACATATTGGACTATTCATTTTGATGGATCCAGGCAATTGGAAGGCTCGGGGGCTGGAGTTGTCTTAGCTTCCCCTCGAGGTGACAAATTTTGTTATGTACTCCGGTTGATGTTTCCCTGTACTATCAATGCAGCTGAGTATGAGGCCTTGCTCCATGGTCTTCGAATGGCTAAGGAGATGAACTTAAGCCGGGTAAGGTGCTTTGGCGACTCAGATTTGGTGGCTCAACAAGTATCAGGCAAGTGGGATTCCAAGGATCCTCTCATGCCGGCTTATCGTCATGAAGTTGATGCAATTGCTCGACACTTCAAGGGTTACCAGGTGGAACACATTGACCGCAGAAAGAACGAGGCAGCCGATGCTTTAAGCCGGCTGGGGTCTCAGCGTAAGCCGGTGCCACCTAACACTTTCTTGGATGTTTTGCATAACCCTTCTGTCAAGTTGCCTACAGAGGAAGACTTGGCTGTTCCTGACCCGGAGGCACAATTGGTGGCGGCTCTTCACGTCATCCCCGATTGGACAGTGCCATATCTGGCTTACATGACCCGGGGCGAATATCCTGAGGACGAAACCTTGGCTAGACAGGTAACCCGGCGGTCTAAGTCAATGACGATTGTCAATGGGGAGTTGCATCATCGCAGTGTTACTGGGGCGTTTCAACGTTGTGTCTCTCCTGAGGAGGGTCAAGAAATTCTTTGTGAGATTCATGAAGGCGATTGTGGCCCTCATGCCGTGTCAAAATCCCTTGTGGCCCAGGCTTTTCGTCATGGATTTTATTGGCTGACGGCTCACGCATACATGAAAGATCTGGTCAGTAAATGTGACGGTTGTCAGAAATTCTCACGATGGGCTCATGTACCGGCTCAAGAATTGAGGATGATTCCAATTACTTGGCCGCTTGCAGTCTGGGGACTTGACATGGTTGGGCCTTTCAAAAGGTCCAAGGACAAAAAGACCCACCTCTTGGTGGCGGTTGACAAATTCACAAAATGGGTTGAGGTAGAGCCAGTGAGTAAGTGTGATGCAGCCACGGCGGTTCAATTCATGAAGAAGGTGATCTTTCGCTTTGGTTTTCCACACAGTATTATAACTGAGAATGGTACTAATCTGTCCAAGGGTGCCATGGAAGAGTTCTGTCAACGTGAGCATATCCGGCTCGATGTTTCATCAAGTAGCTCACCCTCAATCCAATGGGCAGGCTGAAAGAGCCAATCAAGAAATCTTGAAAGGCATCAGACCCCAGCTTATGGTTCCTTTGCAGCGGACGCTGGGTTGTTGAGTAGAAGAGTTACCTTCTGTTATATGGAGCATCAATACTACCCCAACAGGTCTACGGGTTACACGCCTTTCTTCATGGTTTATGGTGCAGAGGCGGTTCTACCTAGTGACATCCGTCATGACTCGCCCCGTGTGGCGGCTTACGTTGAAGCTAATAATGAACAAGCCCGTCAGGATGCACTTGACCTGTTAGATGAGAAGCGCGACTTAGCAGCAGCTCGCTCGGTGATTTACCAACAGGACTTGCGCCGTTATCACAGCCGCCGGGTTAAGTCCAGAACCTTTCAAGAAGGTGACTTGGTGCTCCGGCTCATCCAGGATCAGTCTAATGCGCACAAGCTATCCCCGCCATGGGAAGGACCTTTTGTGGTCAACAAGAACTTGAACAACGGGTCATACTACCTTATCGATGTTCGAGAGCACAAACACTCACGTAAGTCGGAGGAGGAGACCCGCCGGCCGTGGAATATTGCTCATCTTCAGCCTTACTACACTTGAGCCACCAGCTCTCATGATGTACATATTTTGACGATGTATATATTATGATAAGTTATAAAGCAGGACCTCTGTCCTTTTCATCCTCAATGATCATATGTCTTTGTCATTCTAATTATGAAACGACTAATTGGGGGCTAATCGTATTCGAATTTAGCTTAACCCTCTTGGTCCGGCTCATGATCGTATTCGAATCTAGCCGTTAAACCTCATGGTCACTAGGGGGCTTCCTGTTCAAACATAGGTCGTATTCGAACCAAAGAGAACATAGCTGTCGATACCCTTTTGATCAGCACACTGCCAAACTCACTAGGGGGCTTCTTGATCGTATCCGAATCATACCTCAACCCCTTTTGGGTCCGACGTTGATCGTATTCGAATCAGCATCGTTAAAAAACTCTCAAGGTCATTTGGGGGCTTCCTGTTCAAACATAGGTTGTATTCGAACCAAAGAGAACATAGCTGTCGGTACCCTCTTAATCGGCGCAACGCCAAAGCCACTGGGGGCTACATGACCATATATGAATCCTAGCTTAACCCCTTCAGAACGGTTTACTGATCGTATTCGAATCAGAAGCCACAAAATTTTGTTTATTTCTTCTAACATCTTTGCAAACAGTCTTTTTTGAGTTTGTCTTGAGAGTTTTTTGATCCCATTGAAAGCTATAATGAGTGGCTTCTATTTAACCCGGCTTGGCCTTAATCAATAAGTCGCTAGCATAACAATAATCATATGTGTGGAAGTACCGACTTCTACAGGATTGGGTTGTCACCCTTAACTGTTCGGGTCACATAAACCGGCAGTATACATCAAAGGATCACAGGTATGATATTATAGTTATGTTTCAAAGCCATAATTGATAACCGGCTTATCTATGATTCTTTTTCATATTCCGGGTTCTATGTAAGATATATGACCCGCTCTGCGGTAAGCCGCCAAGGGACTTGTGATTTATTGCTGTGTGCAGGACAGTTTAAAAGCTTTCTTAAGCATAAGGAAAACAGATGATAAGCATAACATGGATGAATATAAGATGGTGGCTTAACAGTATTGAGCACCAAACACGTGCATGAAGGCACGGCAAAACCAAGTTATGTCTACCCTATTACATGACTGCCCGAGTCCAAATGATTAACATTGTTTTTCAGCAAAGCATAAATACAACGGATCAATTGCATTGTTGGCCTGAAGCTTCCGGATCATTCCTATCCGCTCCTCCATCCTGTTCCCTGTCCTGGAAGGTTGATGATGACCAGTCAATGCCACTCAAAGCTTCAAATTCAGCTTCATTATCAATTAATCCGGCCGGGTCTACTTCAGGGGCGAAGGTATGCTTACGAATTGGAGGGATCAGGCTGATCACTTCATAATGCGGCGTTGGAATCCTTTGATTTTCAGCGTCATAACCCGGATGATATTTGGTAAGATCCGTGTCATTAGCAATCAGGGTGGCCATAGGGCGTATTTCCTTAACACAAGTGGTGAAGTCCCCTTGTCCAAAAGGTGTGTTGTCCTCTTTTAAGCTTGGATACCCAATGGCGATATCGGCCGGGTCTAGCTCCAGTAGCCACGCCTTGGCCCGGCTTAATGCAGCTACGGCTCCGGCTCTCGCAGAAGATCGCCTTAGTTCATTAAACCGCTGAGGTAGCACAGCAAGCCGCTTTAATACATCCGACAGGAGGGTGGGAACTTCATTCGACATGGCTGCTGCGGCTAAGGCACGCTGAGACCCGGTGTACAGCTGCTCCACCAGCGTATAAACCGCCTTCAGCTTTATCAGCATGCTCTGGTTAAGATTTGAGCTCCTGGGGCCTGCATTACAATGCCAGGTGAGTTGATGACAATGGATATGCTTATTAGAAAGATTCACATATCTCACACTTGCAGAGTGACTTACCAAAGATTGCTGAGACCATCTGAGATATATGGTGTTTTAAACCGGATAATTCAGCGGTCGCTTCTGCAAGTGCCGCCTCTGCTTTCTTAGCCCGGTTGATCAAGGCGATCTTTTCCTCTGCCCAGGCTTTCTTCTCCACTTCAAAGTCTTTATTTCAGTTTTTCTTGTTCAGATACACTAAACTCAAATTTGGAGTTGGCTTTTTGGATTTCAGTCTCCTGTGCAGTTAGGCGGTTCTTCAAATCCGATATTTCTGATTCAAGTTGACTGGTGGTGACCTATATATATACAAGGTCAAAAGGTCAAGATTATCATGCTGCAATATTAAGTCCCAAGTTTTTTGCAAGCAATAACACATGGCACTTGGGGGCTAATGTGTGCTGAAGAATTTTGTTTAAAGTGGCGGTTCATGACACTAAGTCCCAATCACTTTGCAAGCAAGAGTATTTGGCACTTGGGGGCTAAGTGTATTGCTGTTTAAAGCCTTTTAAATAATTTGCTCTGTGCAACCATATGAAGAACCGGTTCAATCATACTGATTAAACCGCCCCTTGGGGACTACGGAGTAAGCCGGAATTCTTCGGAATTTTAAGTCAACCATGTTACTAATATTGCTTAGTTTATTTCTAAAGTCTACAACATATTCATCATAAGCAATAGACTTGGGGGCTGGCATGGTAAGGATAAATGAATATGGAGAAAAGATTATACCTCAAACTTCTGGTGCATTTGCTTCACCATGTCAATTTCTATGTCACGGCTGTTGTGCACTTTGTTCATATAGCCAGAAAAGATTTCTCCAATACTCATACGAGTATAATCAGCAATGTCAAGCTTAGTTCTGCGACGCTCCAGAAGTTCTTTCTTGGCAGAACACTTGGCCAGCACGGTTGGTCTCCCCGGCTCAACAAAGCTGGTCTTGGTGATTTCAACATCAAGATCTTGAGGGTCATCCATCTTGGCCGGGCTAGGGAATTCCGGATTATCAGAACCATCGACGGCTTGTTCGACAGGCGGGTCAGCAGTGGGTGTTGGTATATCATGAGCTGGCTCAGGTGGCGGCTCATGAGTGGAGGCTTCAGGTGCAGCTGTTCCAAGCTCCGGCTCATTTAAGAGCGGTTCTTCGGCCGGCTTGTTCTTCTTCGCCCTCTTGCTGGGCGTTGCTTGTCCACTGCATAAATCAAAAGGTCAGTACAAGTGTAGCAAATTGAAATGAATACAGGATAAGTAGGTTATCATTACCCTGGAGCGGTTTTAAAAGTTGGCAAATTGGACTGCATTGATTCGCCGGAAGAAGGTGAAGTTTCCTGATAATTTGAGTCAGAAGAATTGAGTGGTTGACGAGTGAGACCGAAGGATAAAAGGGATATAAATCGGAGGTGAACTCATTCCGACGCTTTCTCGGTGCATTGGGTAAGCCGGAGGAGAGTTCCGCATCTTTACTGGTCCGGGTCTGCCTCCGGCTCTCATGAATCTGCCGCTTCAAAAGAAATTGAGGATCGTGATAAGCTAAGGGATGTGAAAATCTTACTTTCCGGGTTACTCTTCGGATTTTCTGTCGTGGCAAAGGCTCAGAGTCGGAAGAAATGACAGTTACCTCTTCAGCTTTTCCATGACTGGTTCCCGTGTCTTCCTGCTGATAATCAGTGTCAATAAGGTAATTAAAAAAGGAGCCAAGAGAGTCAAGGGCTACCTCCGACTCAGAGGTCTCTTCTAAATGAAGCAAATCTGAGGCGCTGGGCTTGTTCCCCTTCTTCCTGGCAGCGACTTTCCGGGCGGCTTTCTTGGCCTTTCTGGCTTTCTTTGCAGCTTCGTGATCATATTTGGCATTCCAAAATTCGCCAGTGGCCTGTGAATTACAACAAGAGTTTTGAGTAAAGATAAAACCTTCAAAGGTGAAAGTAAAAAATGCTTAAATTAGTGGCTTACTGCTGGAGCCGGCTTAGCTTTGCAGAAAGGACATAAACCTACTTTGCCACAGTCTGCCAGGCTCTCATTCAGGAGTGACTTTGTCATATCATCAATGACGTCTTCAGGTAAATCATCAGGGCTGTGTCGTAAAGGATCATTCTTTTGGCCTGTGTAGTCGCACATCAAACCAGGGCGGCGACTCAATGGGATAACCCGCCAGGCAAGCCAAACCTGGATCAAATCGATGCCATTTAAGCCATTCCCCAAAAGAGCCTTGACTTTACTCATGGTGGGGGCAAGTTTCTGGCGTTCAGCAGGAGACAGTTTATCCGGTAGAGGATGAGTGGATTCGAGTCACAGGGCGCGAAAGCCGGGCAGAGGGTTCTCACCAGCCGGAGAAGTATCTTGACAATAGAACCATGTCTGGTTCCAGTCTTTGGGGTGACTCGATGGATCGGCATACGGAAAAATGCAGTCTCTCCGTCGCTGGATTGAGATCCACCAAGTTCCAAGCTAGGCCCATTGGCACGTTCATTCTGGCGGTTCAAATAAAATAATTCTCTGAAGAGCAGCAAGTTGGGTTCTTCTCCAAGGTACACCTCACAGAACACTTGGAAATTGCAAATATTAGATACAGAGTTGGGCCTGATATCTTGAGGTCGGAGATCAAAAAAGTGCAGGACGTCTCTGAAATTTTTTGAGCCGGGTGGAGAAAAGCCCCGGTTCATGTGGTCAGTAAAAACGATGACTTCCCCTTCTTTGGGTTGAGGCTTTTCCTCTGTTGGATCAGGAGCACGGTAGTACATGATTTCCTTCTTTTGCAGATAGCCAGTCTTCACAAAATCAACAAGTGTGCTTTCCGTGACGATGGATTTGACCCAATTGTAGGTAACGGGTGATTTGGGTGTTTTCGGCGGCATTATGAAGATGGAAGCCTAACAAAAAGTGAAATTGCCGGTTTAAACGTAAGCCAGAGGAAAAATTATAGTACACATTCAAGATGGCGGCTTTCAAAGGGGCCTAATGGTATATGGCTAATTATGTCAGATCATTTAAGCCGCCACAAGCAGTTAAGTTATTTTGAGCCGCCATGTGTGGTTGAGATTATCTATTGAGCATTTCAATTTAAAGCCGGTGGTGTGAGCCGCCATGGCTAGGCGGATCTATCAAGATACAGACATCGACTAAGTGTATAAAAATAGGTTTCACAGATCGCAATCATTATTTTGGATCAACGGATGCTCAGAAAAGGAAAAATATTCTAGTCCTAACAAACCAGTACAGAGGAGTTCATCAGTTCTAAAGAGGCCTTTGTACAAGAAAAGGGGATCTACTAGCATCTGAAATGGATGCGAAATAGCTACCGCATGAGTTTTATATTTCTTTTATATCAAAAGAGGGTACGGTGGAGAAACCACGAAGAATCCGTGATGAACAGCGAAGAACACAGAAGAATTTGCAAACCCTAATGTGGATCCGAGGTGCGGAAAGGCAGAGCCTTACGGACGCAGATCTACTGCGGAGCGTCACCGCCATTCTCTGGACAAGCTCAGGTTGATGTAGCGGCCGGGGTCGAGGAAGAGGAAGCACGCTGCGACGGCGGCGGAGCTCGAGCAGCAATGGGGTCGCGAGAGGAAGAAGATGACGGAAAGGGGGAGAGTGAAGAAAGACCAAGTTGTGCCTATTTATAAGGAAAAGACTGATGATGTCATGGCGGGTCATTGCAAATCCAGAAGATGATGTCATGGCGGGTTATGAATTTTGTTCGACATAGAGCAGAAGATTTTTTCCTAAAGTGATGAAGATTGACATGAACCAGTTCAAATCAATCTGGGGCCTAATGTTGGGGATATAACTATTAGTATGACCCGCCCAGGAGGGGCCGGGTTATACTCATGACGACTCATGAAGCCCAAGATAGCTCCTGGAGATGGCGGGTTAGTTAAGGGCCCAAGGCCCAAAGGGCGACTTAAGGCCCGTAGGGATAAACTGCCATATATGTATAACTTGTACTATAAGGTAGGAATAGAGAGAAACCGAGCCGGCCACTGTTTATGAGCCGGCCGGGACTCTATGATCCGCCGGGCGTCGACCTCTGTATATAAAGGGACGACCCGGCGGCGGTTCAGGGCAAGTAACATCAAATCGAGAGCTAGGTCAAGCGGATTCGCTTCCTGGTTATCGAGAGATAAGCAATCCCACTCAAAACTGGATCGTAGGCTTTTACCTTCATTGTAAGGGGCCGAACCAGTATAAACCTTGTGTCATTTGTCCCGATTAACCCCTTCTTGCTTCCTAGTTGCGATGGCTCCACGACTAAGTCCTTTCACTAGGACATCTGCCGTGACAATTCCACGACAGAGAGGCTATGGTGTTGATGTAGAAGCCCTCCGTGATCGATTCCCCCTCCGGCAGATCGCCGGAAAAGGTTCCAAGATGGGATCTCACGGGTACAGAAGGTTGCGGCGGTGGAAAAGTGGTTTCGTGGCCCCCCTGATGTTTTTAGGGTATAAGAGTATATATAGGTGAAAGAAGTACGTCGGTGGAGCTACGAGGGGCCCACGAGGGTGGGGGTGCGCCTACCCCCCTGGGCGTGCCCTCCTGCCTCGTGGCCGCCTCGTTGTGTCTCCGACTTCATCTCCAAATCTTCTGGTTTGCTTTCGGTCCAAGAAAGATCATCGCGAAGGTTTCATTCCGTTTGGATTCCGTTTGATATTTCTTTTCTTCAAAAGACTGAAATAGGCAAAAAAATAGAAATTGGCACTGGGCCTCCAGTTAATAGGTTAGTCCCAAAATAATATAAAAGAGCATATTAAAGCCCATTAAACATCCAAAACAGATAATATAATAGCATGGAACAATCAAAAATTATAGATACGTTGGAGATGTATCACGGAGGCGTGGGGGCAGGTCGGGCGCGGCGACCTCCAACGCAGAGACGCGCTGGCAGGGATGGTAGGCCGGGCGCACACACATGGAGGGGCGTCGCGGCGAGCTCCACGAGTTGGACTACAGGGTGCGCTGGCGGGGCCGGCAGGCCGGCGCTGCTCCAGCTCTCGAGCAAGGCGGGCAGGTGGGTGGGGGAAGAGAGAGGAAAAGAAGGAGAGATGGGATGGGACGGGTGGGTGGATGGCAAGTGGGCCAAGCGGCACATGCAGCCGGACGGAGGCGGACGAAGAGGGCACACAGAACGTCCGCTTTATGTCCGCTTCTGACCCAAATGTGCCTCAAATCCCCCAAAACAGTTTTGGAAATAGAGCTCCGAGCAAAGAGATCGAAAATCTCAGGTTTGGGAGCTAGAACATGAGAGAGAGAGGTAAGAGACGAAGTGGGTTGAAGGAATAAGTGCGGGGGTCCTTGTGGGGCCCTGATACGTCTCCAACGTATCTATAATTTTGTGATTGTTCCATGTTGTTATATTATCTATCCTGGATGTTTTATATACATTTACTAGCAACTTTATATCATTTTTTGGACTAACCTATTGACATAGTGCCCAATGTAGTTGTTGTTGTTTTGCTTGTTTTTTACTTTGCATAATATCAATATCATACGAACTCCAATTGCCACGAAACTTTTGGGAGATTTTTTTCTGGTGATAAGAGACCCTGGAAGCTTCTGGAGCACAAGAGAGGAGGCCCATGGGGCCCACTAGGCACCGGGGCGTGCCAGGGGCCTCCGGGAACCGCCTTGACCTCCCTCCGCCTCTATAAATACTCTAAAATCCCACAAACCCTATGGGAGTCGACGAAATACTTTTTCCGTTGCCGCAAGTTCCAGAACCACAAGATCCAATCTTGAGGCATTTTTTGGCACTCATCAGGAGGGGGCAACGATCACGGACGGGTTCTTCATCATCCTTATTGCCCCTCCGATGATGCATGAGTAGTTTAGCACAGACCTACGGGTCCGTAGTTAGTAGCTAGATTGCTTCTTCTCTCTTTTTGATCTTCAATACAATGTTCTCCTCGATGTTCTTGGAAATGTATTTGATGTAACTCTTTTTTGCGGTGTGTTTGTTGGGATCCGATGAATTGTTGGTTTATGATCAGTTCTATCCATGAATATTATTTGAGTCTTTTCTGAAATCTTTTATGCATGATTGTTATAGCCTCGTATTTCCTCTCTTTATTGGTTTGGTTTGGCCAACTAGATTGATTTATCTTGCCATGGGAAGAGGTGATTTGTGATTAGTTCGATCTTGCAGTGCTCAATCTCAGTGACAGAAAGAGCTATGACACACATGTATCATTGCTATTAAGCATCATATAGCATGTGAAAAACACATCTAAGTCTAACATACTTTCTATGCATAGGCATCTTATAAGGAAACCAATTATCAAGCGAAGTAAAAACTAGCATATGCAAGGAAGAAGAAAGAAACAAAAGCAATCTCAACATAACGAGAGGTAATTTTGTAACATGAAAATTTCTACAACCATATTTCCCACTCTCATAATTACATTAGGATCATAATCAAATTCAACAATATAACTATCACATAAAATATTCTCCGTTCATAAACAAGATGGGTTTGTTCATACGTGGGTTTATCTCGTCTACATCATGTCATCGTTCTTATTGCATTACTCCGTTTCCCATGAACTTAATACACTAGATGCATGCTGGACAACGGTCGATGTGCGGAGTAATAGTAGTAGATGCAGGCAGGAGTCGGTTTACTAATCTTGGACGTGATGCCTATATACATGATCATTTCCTTGGATATCATCATGATAACTCGCTTTTCCATCAATTGCCCAACAGTAATTTGTTTACCCACCATATGCTATTTTCTTGAGAGAAGCCTCTAGTGAAAACTATGCCCCCAAGGTCTATTTCCTATCATTTATTAAATACAAAATACCTTGTTGAAATTTTTATTTCTTTATTTTATTTTGTATTTTTTCTAGATCTATTTATCAAAACCTATACAATTTAATCTATGTCAATACCGTTGAGGCATTGACAACCCCTCTTATGCGTTGGGTTGCACGTATTTGTTGTTTGTGTGCAGGTGATGTTTACATAGTATTTCTTGGTTCTCCTACAGGATTGATAAACTTGGTTTCGTAACTAAGGGAAATTCTTACCTTTGTTGTGCTGCATGATCCTCTCCTCTTCGGGGAAATACCAACGCAGATATAAGCAATCAGGAAGAATTTCAGGCGTCGTTACCGGGGAGACATCATCAACATCTATCAAGTACTACGCATAAACTCTCATCTCCTTGCAATTACTTTATTTGCCATTTGCCTCTCGTTTTCATTTCCCACACTTCTAGTTTATTTTGCAAAAATACAAAAATATTTTTCGTTTGCCTTCTTCTTGTTTGCCTCTTTGCTTGCTTTAAATCTATCATCATGAGTGATTTGGTATGGCAGAAATAGATGATGGCCGAACTCGTAAATTGGACGTTCTACTAATCTGGATGCTACAAGTTTTGTTTTGGGACAAGGAAATGTTATAGGAAAAGTTGCCATCAAAGAATTCTTTAATTGCATTGGAACTTTGACTTGTGATGATGCTCCTATACTTAAAAGAACTAAATCTTACGCGGAAGCTATTTCGGCACTAGTTCTTAAACTTGAGAAAAGATTTATTCGTACTCATCCTACCTTGTAAAGATTGTTTTATGAGATACCTATTATAAAGGATCCTAAAGCTAAGAAGATAGATACCCTTGTCCTTATGAATGAGTTTGATTACATAGTGCGGGAAGCTAGGGAGATCTTTGATTTTTATGGTATGAACCGTGCAAACCGGTAATAGATGAGATCCTTTACAATAGTGATTATTTATTAAGACATTTGCTTGGCAGTGATCAAATCTTTGATGAAAATCTTAAAAAGGAAGTTCCCATTTTGGATACGGTCCAACAAGTTTTCAATGATGTTAATAAAAATATTCTTGGATTGTTGCCGGTAATCAAAAGGGGTATGCAAATGGACAATTGGATAGTGCTAAAATCTCTATGGAGGATGTGCTTCATGTTATATTTGAAAAACCTCCTGACAAAAACTCATCCATGTAAAATAAGAAGAAAAATGATAACACTTGAATCTATGCATTGTGCCTAGCTAGCGGCATAAAACAGTAGCGCTTGTTGGGAGGCAACCCAATGAATAAAATAATTTTTCACCTTTTATTTCTGTTCTTGTGTGTTTACACAATTATGCTTCTGTTATGATTGTGCTTTTTATGTTTAATAGTGTTTGTGCCAAGTAATTGTTGGGGAACATAGCATGCAATTTCAAAAAAATTCCTATGCTCACCCAAGATCTCTCTAGGAGATGCATAGCAACGAGAGGGGGAGAGTGTATCTACGTACCCTCGTAGACCAAAAGCGGAAGCGTTTGACAACACGGTTGATGTAGTCGAACTTCTTCTCGTTCCGACCGATCCAGCACCGAGTACGGCACCTCCGAGTTCTGCACACGTCCAGCCTGATGACGCCCCTCGAACTCTTGATCTAGCAAAGTGTCGAGGGAGAGTTCCGTCAGCCCGACGGCGTGGTGAGGGTGATGGTGAAGTGATTCGCGTAGGGCTTCGCCTAAGCACAACGTGAATATGACCGGAGGCGTAAATATGGAGAGGGGCGCCGCACACGGCTAACAATGTTTGTTATGTGTTCTAGGTGCCCCCTCGCCACGTATATAAAGGAGGGTGGGGGAGAGAGGCAGCCCTAGGCGCGCCCAAGTAGGAGGAATCCAAGTCGGCCTCCTCCATTTCCTTTTACAGGAAGGGGGAGAAGGGAAGAGAGGGGGGAGAAGGAAAGAGGGGGGCGCCGCCCCCTCCTCCTAATCCAATTCGGCCTCCTTCCTTGGGGGGGGGGTGCGCGCCACCCCTATGTGGGCTGGTGTGCTTCCTCCTATGGCCCATATGGCCCATATCTTCCCCCGGGGGGTTCCAGTAACCCCCGGTACTCCGATATGTACCCGATACATTCCGGAACACTTTCGGTGTCCGAATACTATCATCCAATATACCAATCTTTACCTCTCGACCATTTCGATACTCCTCATCATGTTCGTGATCTCATTTGGGACTCCAAAAGACATTCGGTCACCAAATCACATAACTCATACAATACAAATCGTCATCGAACGTTAAGCGTGCGGACCCTACGGGTTAAAGAACTATGTAGACATGGCCGAGACTCCTCTCCGGTTAATAACCAATAGCGGAACCTGGATGCTCATATATGTTCCCACATATTCTACTAAGATCTTTATCGGTCAAACCGTAATGACAATATGCATGTGCTTGCTGCTCCTACTTGCAATTATTATGAGAGAGGAACTATATCTCCACCTCTCTATGTTTCCAACATGATAAAATTGCAAGAAACTGTTTATACTATGCATTGGCCTTTACTATGTGTGCATGAATTGTTCTTTTATGACATGCCGATGCATAGGAAGAGAGTTAGACGTCGTCATTACATGATATATGTTGCCTTGTGCTCACTACTAAATGCCAAATCATTGCTAATTAAAATTGGCTTTGATATACCTTGGGATCCGGGTGGATTCACTACTTGAGCACTATATGCCTAGCTTAATGGCTTTAAAGAAAGCGCTGCCAGGGAGACAACCCGGAAGTTTTAGAGAGTCATTTATTTTTGTTGTGTGCTTTTATAAAGTTTAGAAATAAAAATAATGTGCCAAGGTTTGCCTTTAGGATGTTTACAATGCTTGTTGGTTTGTGCGGTGCTGGACAGAAACTTTGGCTGTAGTGCGCGATTTTTAGTTTTTTACTGGAACGTCAAATGGTTCTGATTCTTTTTGCAATGTCTTTCTATACAAATTTTTTATTTTTAATAATTTTGGAAGAATTTTCCAAGTATCAAAAGTATGGTGAATGTTCAGATTATTACAGACTATTCTGTTTTAGACAGATTCTATTTTTATGCATAGTTTGCTTGTTTTGATGAAAATATCAATTTATATCAGTGGATTAAGCCATGGAAAAGCTATATTACAGTAGACACAATGCAAAAACAAAATATGAATTGGTTCGTAGCAGTACTTAGAGTAGTGATTTGCTTTATTATACTAACGGATCTTACCGAGTTTTCTGTTGAAGTTTTGTGTGGATGAAGTGTTCAATGATCGAGAAGGTCTCGATGTGAGAAGAAGGAAGAGAGGCAAGAGCTCAACTTGGGGATGCCCGAGGCACCCCAAGTAAATATTCAAGGAGACTCAAGCGTCTAAGCTTGGGGATGCCCCGGAAGGCATCCCCTCTTTCTTCAACAAGTATCGGTATGTTTTCGGATTCGTTTCGTTCATGCGATATGTGCAATCTTGGAGCGTCTTTTGCATTTAGTTTTTATTTTTCTTTTATGCACCATTCTGGTATGAGATAGTCCTTGGTTTATTTATAGAATGCTCTATGCACTTTACTTAAATCTTTTGAATATGGCTTTATAGAATGCTTCATGTGCTTCACTTATATCATTTGAAGTTTGGATTGCCTGTTTCTCTTCACATAGACAACCGCCATTTGTAGAATGCTCTTTTGCTTCACTTATATTTGTTAGAGCGTGGGCATATCTTTTGTAGAAAGAATTAAACTCTCTTGCTTCACTTATATCTATTTAGATAGATGACAGGAATTGGTCATTCACATGGTTAGTCATAAAATCCTACATAAAACTTGTAGATCACTTAATATGATGTGTTTGATTCCTTGCAATAGTTTTGCGATATAAAGATGGTGATATTAGAGTCATGCTAGTGGGTAGTTGTGGATCGTAGAAATACTTGTGTTGAGGTTTGTGATTCCCGTAGCATGCACGTATGGTGAACCGTTATGTAATGAAGTTGGAGCATGATTTATTTATTGATTGTCTTCCTTATGAGTGGCGGTCGGGGACGAGCGATGGTCTTTTCCTACCAATCTATCCCCCTAGGAGCATGCGCGTAGTACTTTGTTTCAATGACTAATGGATTTTTGCAATAAGTATGTGAGTTCTTTATGACAAATGTTGAGTCCATGGATTATACGCACTCTCACCCTTCCATCATTGCTAGCCTCTTCGGTACCCTGCATTGCCCTTTCTCACCTCGAGAGTTGGTGCAAACTTCGCCGGTGCATCCAAACCCCGTGATACAATATGCTCTATCACACATAAGCCTCATTATATCTTCCTCAAAACAGCCACCATACCTACCTATCATGGCATTTCTATAGCCATTCCGAGATATATTGCCATGCAACTTCCATCATCATCATATACATGACTTGAGCATTTATTGTCATATTGCTTTGCATGATCATAAGATAGCTAGCATGATGTTTTCATGGCTTGTCCGTTTTTGGATGTCATTGCTACGCTAGATCGTTGCACATCTCGGTACACCGCCGGAGGCATTCATATAGAGTCATATCTTTGTTCTAGATATCGAGTTGTAATATTGAGTTGTAAGTAAATAAAAGTGTGATGATCATCATTATTAGAGCATTGCCCCAGTGAGGAAAGGATGATGGAGACTATGATTCCCCCACAAGTCGGGATGAGACTTCGGATGAAAAAAAGAGAAAGGCCAAAAAAAGAGAAGGCAAAAAAAAACAAAAAATGAGAGAAAAAGAGAGAAGGGGCAATGTTACTATCCTTTTACCACACTTGTGCTTCAAAGTAGCACCATGTTCTTCATATAGAGAGTCTGTTGAGCTATCACTTTCCTATACTAGTGGGAATTTTCATTATAGAACTTGGCTTGTATATTCCAACGATGGGCTTCCTCAAATGCCCTAGGTCTTCATGAGCAAGCAAGTTGGATGCACACCCACTTAGTTTCAGTTTGAGCTTTCATATACTTATAGCTCTAGTGCAGCCGTTGCATGGCAATCCCTACTCCTCACATTGACATCAATTGATGGGCATCTCCATAACCCATTGATTAGCCGCGTCGGTGTGGGACTTTCTTCCTTTTTGTCTTCTTCACATAACCCCCATCATATTCTATTCCACCTATAGTGCTATGTCCATGGCTCATGCTCATGTATTGCGTGAAAGTTGAAAAGGTTTGAGAACATCAAAAGTATGAAACAATTGCTTGGCTTGTCATCGGGGTTGTGCATGATGTGAATATTTTGTGTGGTGAAGATGGAGCATAGCCAGACTATATGTGTAACGCCCACGATGCGGCTATATCTCCCATGTGTCGAGGCACGACTTAGAGGCATAACCGCATAGTGGTTTTGTCGCAAGAAGGGTCATCTTCACACAATCCCATCTAATGAACAAGAATGGGATAAAGAGTTGGCTTACAATCGCCACTTCACACAATACAAAAACATAATTCATACATCATCCAAAATACAAACATAAAGACCGACTACGGTCAAAATCCAGATGAAAATACGATAACCCCAAATGCTAGATCCCCGATCGTCCCAACTGGGCTCCACTACTGATCATCAGGAAAAGACACATAATAACGACCACGTTCCTCGTCGAACTCCCACTTGAGATCGACCCCATCATCTGCACTGGCATCGTCGGCACCTGCAACTGTTTTGATAGAATCTGTGAGTCACGAGGACTCAGCAATCTCACACCCACGAGATCAAGACTATTTAAGCTTATAGGAAAGGATGGTGTAATGAGGTGGACCTGCAGTGGCAATAAGCATATATGGTGGCTAACATACGCAAAAGAGAGCGAGAAGAGAAGCAACGGAGCGGTCGTCAACTAGCAATGACCAAGAAGTGATCCTAAACTCCTACTTACGTCAATCATAACTCAGACCGTGTTCACTTCCCGGACTACGCCGAGAAGAGACCATCACGGCTACACACGCAGTTGATGTATTTTAACTGGGTCAAGTGACAAGTTCTCTATAACCGGACATTAACAAATTCCCATCTGCCTCATAACCGTGTGCACGGCTTTCGAAAGATAATACCCTGCAGGGGTGTTCCAACTTAGCCCATCATAAGCTCTCACGGTCAACGAAGGATAAACCTTCTCCCGGAAAGACCCGATCAGTCTCGGAATCCCGGTTTACAAGACATCTCGACAATGGTAAAACAAGACCAGCAAAGCCCCTGAATGTGCCGACAAATCCCGATAGGAGCTGCACATATCTCGTTCTCAGGGCACAACGGATGAGCCAGACGTTGGGTTGGCATAGACCCTGGTTGTCCAGGGGGTGCCGGACATCGCTCGGTTTGGGCCAGCACTCGAAGGAGCACTGGTCCGGGGGTTAAAATAAGATGACCCTCGGGCTCGCGAAAACCCGGGGGAAAAGGCTTAGGCGGCAAATGGTAAAACCAAAGTTGGGCCTTGCTGGAGGAGTTTTATTCAAGGCGAACTGTCAAGGGGGTCCCATAAATCACCCGACCGTGTAAGGAACGCAAACTCAAGGAACATAATCCCGGTATATCAGTAACTAGGGCGGCAAGAGTGGAACAAAACACCAGGCATAAGGCCGAGCCTTCCACCCTTTACCAAAAATATAGATGCATTAATTAAATAAGAGATATTGTGATATCCCAACATATCCATGTTCCAACATGGAACCAACTTCAACTTCACCTGCAATTAGCAACGCTATAAGAGGGGCTGAGCAAAAGCGGTAACTTAGCCAAACAACGGTTTGCTAGGAAAGGATGGTTAGGGGCTGACATGGCAAATGGGAGACATGATATAGCAAGTGATAGGTAGCGCAGCATGGCAATAGAGCGAACAACTAGCAAAGCAAAGATAGAAGTGATTTCGAGGGGTGGTCATCTTGCCTGCAAGGTTCTCAGAGTTGTCGAAAGCTTGATCCTCGTAAGCGTACTCGACCGGTTCCTCATTCACGAACTAGTCTCCCGGCTTTATCCAAGAAAAGAACACGAACAAACGGAACCACAATCAACAACGAGAAATGCACAAGCAACATGATACAAAACATGTATGATATGCAAGATATGATATGCGATGCATATGCGTGCTCCGGAAGGAAAATGATGAACATGGCAGTAACTTGGCAAACCAAGCATGCCACTGGAAAGATGAGATGATTTCGCTCGAAATCGATATAAAGATCACCGGAAACGGATGCACGGTTTGCAAATGGCAAGCAAAACAAGAATGACACGAATCTGTGATTAACAGCACGATAGCACATAAAATGCAACAAGTAACAATGCTACAGCACCCCAACATAGCAACAAAGCATATGACAGTAATCTACAGGAGATGCTTGACAAAGGATGAACACTGAGCTATGGCTAGATCACAACATATCAAGCTCAAACAAGCATGGCAAAAGTGCAAAAGATAACAGGATCACAGACTGAAAAACTGGACATGGCAGAAAACAGCATCAGGTAGCAATGATCAGAGCACGAAATCAACATAGCAAAACAAGGCATGGAAGTGTTCTACTAAAAGCACATGACAAAATTCCCTTACTGACCATAAGCCAAAAAGGACCAGAAGATATGATGGCAAGCATGAGAACATAGCAAGTTTCGTTATCAGGTTTCAGACTTGGCAGAAAACAGAGCATGGCAGAAATAATAATATATAGGCCTCTTTGTGAGCTTGATGCACTCACTACAGAGCAATGCATGACAAAACAAGCACACCTACAGCAATATGGCATGTTTATGAAGCTATCCATAGCAAGAGAAAATACATAGCATGTATGGATCAACTACAATAAGCTTGACAAAATTGCATATCATGTTAAGAATCTGCCAGAAATATTTTATAGCAAAAGTAGAGCAAGATTGAGTCATGCTATGGCACTTCATAATTGCAAACAAGGACAAGAATGGATCTATTACAACTATAGCTACAAAACATCCTTATGGAACATCACCAAAATATGCATGGATCTCTCTGTAGCATCAAGTTTACATGGCAACAAAATAACAGCAGACAAAGACTTGAGAAATCATTAAGTCCCTGAAATCAGAAACATTACGGAGCCTACTTTGCATGCTTGTGCTAGTCACCAAAGAGATCACAAAAATACATGGCATACACCCTTGGAAAGATGGCATGGCATACTTCAAAACACATGTAGAGCTCATGCCCATAAGATGCACAGATTAAATGATACAAAAATGACAAATCTCCAAGATCTGCTAAGAACCAGCAGATAACAACAACTAGCCCTCTTCCAACAGAGCTTTTGGCATCAACACGACCTCTAATGAACATGGTGCAATTGAACAAAATGTGGAGCATCACGAGACGAACAATTTGACATATTACACGTGCGAATCGGAGCTACATGCAAGGAGTTATGCACTGATGAACATGAGCATATAATATGAAGAATGCAAAAAACTTAGGAAATTGAGGGGGCTCGGGGTCAACCGCTACAGTGCTCGCCGATCGGATCTAGATCGGGCCGGCGATGCGCGGCGATGGAGGAAGGAGAGGCGGCCGAAGGGCGTCAGAGGGGAAGGAGGAGGAGAGGGAGGCCACGGCTCAGCGGCGGCAGGCGCGGCGGCGCGCACGGCGACAGGCGGCGGGGTTGCCGCCGGCGGCGGCGGCCGGACTCGGGCGGCACGGAGGCAGACGGCGGCGGGGCAGACGCGGGCTCGCGGGGGCCCTCCCTGGGCTCCGTGGGCCGGCGCGGTGGAGAGGGCGGCGGCGACAAGTGTCAGCGCCGGATTCGTCGGTCGGCGCGGGCGGACGTGTCCGGCGCGTGCGGACTTTGTCCGGCGGCGCGAGGTGGAAGACGCTAGGGTTTGATCTGCGATTCGTTTTCGGGAGGGGATGGAGTTTTATAGGTAGAGGGAGCTAGGAGAGTCCAAATGAGGTGCGGTTTTCGCCCACACGATCGTGATCGAACGACCTAGGACATGGAAGAGAGTTTGGTGGGTTTTGGGCTGGTTTTTGAGGGGGTTTTTGCTGGACACTCAAATGGACTTTGCGGATGCCCGGTTAACCGTTGGAGTACCAAACGACCTCCAAATGGAACGAAAATTGACCGGTGGTCTCCGGGTAGTGTAATAAGGCCACTTGACAAGCCTTGGTCCATTCCGAGAATGTTTGACACCCGCAGACGAAAGAAAACAAGAGGGGTGCACCGGAGGAGCTAGGAGCGCCGGATTGCAAAACGGACAACGGGGAAAATGCTCGGATGCAAGAGACGAACACGTATACAAATGCAATGCACATGATGACATGATATGAAAATGCATGACATGACAAAATGCAAAACGAAAAACAAAACCCGACCACGGAGGGAATCTCATAACACGAAGCCGAAAATGGCAAGAGTCGGAGTTACAAATATGACAAGTTACATGCGGGGTGTTACAACACTCCACCACTACGAGAGGATCTCGTCCCGAGATCTAGGACTGAAAGAACTCCGGATATTCGGAACGGAGATGGTCCTCACGTTCCCAGGTGGCTTCCCGGTCAGAATGGTGCGACCACTTCACTTTCAGGAATTTGATTGACTTGTTGCGAGTCTTGCGCTCAGTTTCTTCAAGAATAGCAACGGGGTGCTCATGATAAGACAAATCTTCTTGGAGGTCAATCTCTTCGAAGTTGATAGTGCGCTCAGGCGCCTTGAAGCACTTGCGGAGGTGTGACACGTGGAACACATCGTGCACGTTCGCGAAGTTGGCAGGAAGCTCAAGTTGATAGGCGAGGTCGCCTCTTTTGCCAATGATCTTGAAAGGACCCACGTATCTAGGGGCAAGCTTCCCTTTGATACCGAAGCGACGAGTGCCTTTCATTGGAGAGACGCGGAGGTAGACATGGTCTCCGATCTCGAAAGCCAAATCACGGTGCTTGCTATCATAGTAACTCTTCTGGCGCGATTGCGCGGCTTTGAGATTATCATGGATGACTTTACACATTTCTTCAGCTTCTGTGATTAAGTCATTGCCAAGAAGTTGGCGTTCACCAGTCTCTGACCAATTGAGAGGAGTACGACACTTTCTGCCATAGAGAATCTCGAATGGGGCCTTGCCCGAACTTGCTTGGAAGCTGTTGTTGTAGGAGAATTCAGCATATGGAAGACAATCTTCCCATTTCATGCCAAAGGAAATGACACAAGCCCTGAGCATATCTTCAAGAATTTGATTGACTCGCTCGACTTGGCCACTAGTTTGAGGATGGAAAGCTGTGCTGAAGCGAATGTTTGTGCCCATGTCCTTCTGAAAGGAGTCCCAGAACTTAGAGGTGAAGATGCTTCCACGATCTGAAGAAATCAATTGTCGAATGCCGTGCAAGGAGACAATTCTGAAGGTGTAAAGCTCTGCCAGCTAAGCTGCTATGATGGATTCTTTGATTGGAAGGAAATGAGCCACTTTAGAGAGCTTGTTGATGACAACGAAGATAGCATCATTTCCGCGCTTGGACTTTGGAAAACCAGTCACGAAGTCCATTTCGATATGATCAAACTTCCATTCTGGGATAGCAAGAGGTTGAAGGAGACCAGCTGGTCGTTGGTGTTCTGCTTTCACTCTTCGACAGACATCACATTCATTCACGAACTGAGCAATTTCTCGCTTCATTCGAGTCCACCAATACAACTGCTTGAGGTCATGATACATCTTCGTACTTCCAGGATGAATGGACAGGAGAGAATTGTGCGCCTCGTTCATAATGACTTTCCTTAGATCACCTTTAGGAACCACAATCCGGTCCTCGAAGAATAAAGTGTCTCTGTCATCAATGCGATAGCACTTGTATTTGGAAAGACCCTTGTCGATACCACGTTTCACCTTCTTCACCATGGCATCAAGGAGTTGTGCCTCACGAATTTGATCTTCCAAAGTAGGAGAGACTATGAGGTTGGCAAGAAAGCCTTGAGGAACAACTTGGAGATTCAACTTGCGGAAAGCTTCACAAAGATCCGGTTGGAAAGGCTTGAGAATTAAGCTGTTGCAATAAGCCTTCCTGCTTAAAGCATCTGCAATGACATTGGCCTTGCCTGGAGTATATTCAATACTCGGATTGTACTCTTGAATCATTTCGACCCATCGAGTCTGCCTGAGGTTGAGGTTGGGCTGAGTGAAGATATACTTGAGACTCTTGTGATCGGTGAAAATGTCCACTTGTCTTCCCAACAAGAGATGTCTCCACGTTATTAATGCATGGACAACTGCCGCCAACTCAAGATCGTGAGTGGTGTAGTTCTTCTCGTTGGGCTTCAACTGACGAGAGGTATAGGCCACAATTTTCTTCTCTTGCATTAACACAGCACCGAGACCTTGGAGAGAAGCATCACAGAAAACTTCAAACGGCTTGGATTCATCAGGAGGAGTCAAGACAGAAGCTGTGACTAGTTTCTCTTTGAGAGTGTTGAAAGCAACGTCACACTCAGGAGACCAGACATATTTCACATGCTTCTGGAGGAGGTTGGAAAGAGGCTTTGCAATCTTGGAGAAATTCTCAACGAATCTTCGACAATAGCTTGCAAGACCAAGAAAACTACGGAGCTGCTTGACATTTTGAGGAGGTTCCCAATTCACAATTGCGGACACCTTCTCGGGGTTAACAGCGATGCCCTTGGCAGAGATGATGTGACCAAGGAAAAGAACTTCATCGAGCCAAAACTCACATTTAGGGAACTTCGCATAGAATTGATACTCTCTGAGCTTGTCGAGCACCAATCGCAAATGTTTGGCATGATCCTTCTTATTCTTGGAGAAGACCAAGATATCATCGAGATACACCAGAACGAATTCATTGGTATAGGGGTTGAAGATGAAATTCATCATCTGAGAGAACACTGGAGGAGCATTGACAAGGCCGAAAGACACGACAGTATATTCATAAGAACCAAAGCTTGTTCTGAATGCTGTCTTGGGAATATCTTCTTCACGAATGCGAATCTGATGATAACCCATACGAAGGTCAAGCTTCGAGAATACTTTAGCCCCTTTGAGTTGCTCAAATAGCTCATTGATGTTGGGAAGTGGATACTTGTTCTTGATTGTCTTCTTGTTCAATGGACGGTAGTCGACACAAAGTCGGTCCGTGCCATCCTTCTTCTTGACAAAAAGAACACCACAACCCCATGGAGAAGAACTCGGTCTGATCAAACCCAGACGCTCTTGTTCATCGAGCTGTTTCTTCAATTCCTTCAGCTCGTTGGGTCCAAGCTTGTATGGACGCTTGCAAACGGGTTCAGTGCCAGGCTCTAGTTCGATAACGAACTCAACTGGCCGATGAGGAGGCATACCCGGAAGCTCTTCTGGAAAGACATCTTGATACTCACAAACGACTGGAATTTGAGAGATGGCATTCAATTCGCCCTTCTCATTGAGAGAAAAGAACCGAATGGTTTCATCACGAGCGGCATAAATAATCACATCCTCAGATGAGTGTGTCAATTGAATTTCCCTGGCAGCACAATCGAGTTGAGCCTTGTGCTTAGAAAGCCAGTCCATCCCGAGAATAAGATCAATATCCGAGTCACCAAGAACAATTGGAGAAGACTGAAATTTATAGTTGCCCATCTTGATGTAAACATCCGGAACCATGGAGCTTGCATTCATGAATTTACCCGGAGAGACAACTGATAACGGTCTAGGCAAATATTGATAAACCAACTCATGCTTAAATGCAAATGGTCTTGATATGAAAGAAAGCGATGCACCAGTATCAAAAAGAATTTTTGCAGGAATATCATTAACAGGAAGATTACCCATTATCACATCAGTAGATTCCTCCGCTTGAGCTGCATTCATCATGTTCACCTTTGCAGACTTTGGATTATGCTTGACCACTGCATTGCTGGAAGATCTGACAGGAGGAGGAGGAGGAAGGCGCCTTTGGTTGAAGCACTTGTTAGCATAGTGACCCTTCTGCTGACATTTGTTGCCAGTCACCTCTGAGAGTGGACGGTGATAAGGAGCATTGGACTTTGGAGCTTGATTCTGAGACTTGTTCTGATAGCCAGAGTTGGAAGAGTTGGAAGAACCATGGCCACCTTTGTTCTTCTGCTGATAAGGCTGACGAAACGGAGGAGGAGGAGGCAACCAAAACTTCTGTTGCTTAGCTGTCACAAGTGAGGAAGAAGAAGACTGAACTGCGTCTCTGACTCTTTCTTAGAAGCCTCACACTTGAGCTGAGCAGCCTCTTGCTTCAGTGCCATATTATAGAATTGATCAAACTGAGTAGGCTCAACAAGAACGAGAGCTAACTGCAGATCCTCTTTAAGGCCACCTCTGAAGTGATAGATCATGCTCTTTTCATCAGGAACGTCTTGTTTAGCGAAGCGAGCAAGTTTCTGAAACTGGATGTTGTATTGATACACAGACATGTTGCCTTGCTTGAGATTGCGGAACTCCTCACGCTTGCTCTCAACAACACTTTGTGGAATGTGGTGCGCTTTGAAGTCCCGACAGAAGTCAGTCCAAGTGATCACACGACCTCCTCTGGAATCTTTGTATTGTTGATACCAATCAGCAGCTTGGTCCTTGAGCTGGAAAGAAGCGAACTTGACATAGTCCTCAGGCCTGACATTGCTACATTCAAAATGCTTGTTGATGTCCACGAGCCAATCATCGGCATCCGTGGCCTCGGCACAGTAGCTGAAAGACTTGGGCTGATTTGCGAGAAACTGGTTGAGAGTAGCAAAGTGAAACTGATTGTTGCCTTGACCTTGATTGCCTTGATTGCCTTGCCCTTGAGTACGTTCTTGCAAGAGTTGTAGAATCATCTGAGCATTGGCGTTGGTGGCTGCCATGATAGCCTGCCATGCCTCCGGAGGCGGAGGTGGTGGCGGAGGGTTCGCTTGACTCCCTTCATTGCGATCCGGATTCTGACGCGTTGGCGGAGCCATCCTGAAGAGGGTGACATCCGTTAGCATCTTGATAGACAAATAGATAAGTAGAATCAACGGATAGAAATTGCAACATATAGTCTTCACAATAAACATTCGAACGAAGATGAACGAATGAATTCCGTAGTAAATCATCACACTTCCATAAGTTGGGAAGCCACTTAGAAAAGATATGGAATCAACATATGACTTCGAAGCAAACTCGAATACCACAAATGAAAACAAAACAAAGTATTGGCTTGCAGAATAAGCCGGAACAAACATATGATAGAGATTTCGTCCGAAGTTTTCGTGGTGGGGCCCACACGGGCTCAATCGTACAGCACCATCATGTACAAGGCTGTGCACATGACATACGAAGCGTCCCCGAGTCGGCATAGCCATGGACTCTTTAAGACACTACGAGACCACTTTAAAACCAACCGTGTACAGGCGGACCACTAGACGTCGAACCCCAATCTCATATCATGCGTCTGTCGGAAAGATATCCTAAGGCTACTAGAATTCCCACTTATAAACTCCCAAAACTTTCTGGTTATGCAATCTGGTGTAGGGGATACAGGGGACACAAAATATATCACCCAAACTAGCAATCCCTAGATCCAGCTGTATCCATCCGTCAACACATAACCAAGAAACCTTCGGAAATCGTTTACCTCAACCTTCGAAAAACATCCGTTATACAAGTTATGGCAATACTCCCGAACTCCCGCCCCAGTACTGGGTGGCGTCGAGGTGATCTCACCAACAACTGCATAAAAGAGATTTCGATGTCGGCGAAACTCAGGTATTCCAGAACTGCAACGATAAAATTGTGACGACAACACCTCGGAGCTCAACTCCCCGGGACACTGCCACAACCCCTAAATGTCAGGAGGCACCAAGAACAATGTTCTCGTCACAAAACCATCGGAACGATTCCAAGATACCCGCGTGATCCTAAAAAATTTTTAGTGAAATTTGAGGAGAGAATAGTCAAAACTTCTACGTCAGGAGACCTCACCAGAGCGACGAAGGGACTGAGGAGTAAAAAGAATCCTACTCTCCGATATATATAATCCTAAGACTCAAAACATTTTTGTTCTAGACTCAACAACGCCAGCGATTCGATCAAGCAGGGGGCTCCTAAGTCGGGGATGGCTCTGATTACCAACTTGTAACGCCCACGATGCGGCTATATCTCCCACGTGTCGAGGCACGACTTAGAGGCATAACCGCATAGTGGTTTTGTCGCAAGAAGGGTCATCTTCACACAATCCCATGTAATGAACAAGAATGGGATAAAGAGTTGGCTTACAATCGCCACTTCACACAATACATAAATATAATTCATACATCATCCAAAATACAAACATATAGACCGACTACGGTCAAAATCCAGATGAAAATAAGACAACCCCAAATGCTAGATCCCCGATCGTCCCAACTGGGCTCCACTACTGATCATCAGGAAAAGACACATAGTAACGACCACGTTCCTCGTCGAACTCCCACTTGAGATCGACCCCATCATCTGCACTGGCATCGTCGGCACCTGCAACTGTTTTGGTAGAATCTGTGAGTCACGAGGACTCAGCAATCTCACACCCGCGAGATCAAGACTATTTAAGCTTATAGGAAAGGATGGTGTAATGAGGTGGAGCTGCAGCGGCAATAAGCATATATGGTGGCTAACATACGCAAAGAGAGCGAGAAGAGAAGCAACGGAACGGTCGTCATCTAGCAATGACCAAGAAGTGATCCTGAACTCCTACTTACGTCATACATAACTCAGACCGTGTTCACTTCCCGGACTCCGCCGAGAAGAGACCATCACGGCTACACACGCAGTTGATGTATTTTAATTGGGTCAAGTGACAAGTTCTCTACAACCGGACATTAACAAATTCCCATCTGCCTCATAACCGCGGGCACGGCTTTCGAAAGATAATACCCTGCAGGGGTGTCCCAACTTAGCCCATCATAAGCTCTCACGGTCAACGAAGGATAAACCTTCTCCCGGAAAGACCCGATCAGTCTCGGAATCCCGGTTTACAAGACATTTCGACAATGGTAAAACAAGACCAGCAAAGCCCCCGAATGTGCCGACAAATCCCGATAGGAGCTGCACATATCTCGTTCTCAGGGCACAACGGATGAGCCAGACGTCGGGTTGGCATAGACCCTGGTTGCCCAGGGGGCGCCGGACATCGCTCGGTTTGGGCCAGCACTCGAAGGAGCACTGGTCCGGGGGTTTAAAATAAAGATGACCCTCGGGCTCGCGAAAACCCGGGGGAAAAGGCTTAGGTGGCAAATGGTAAAACCAAAGTTGGGCCTTGCTGGAGGAGTTTTATTCAAGGCGAACTGTCAAGGGGGTCCCATAAATCACCCGACCGCGTAAGGAACGCAAACTCAAGGAACATAATCCCGGTATAACAGTAACTAGGGCGGCAAGAGTGGAACAAAACACCAGGCATAAGGCCGAGCCTTCCACCCTTTACCAAAAATATAGATGCATTAATTAAATAAGAGATATTGTGATATCCCAACATATCCATGTTCCAACATGGAACAAACTTCAACTTCACCTGCAACTAGCAACGCTATAAGAGGGGCTGAGCAAAAGCGGTAACTTAGCCAAACAACGGTTTGCTAGGAAAGGATGGTTAGAGGCTGACATGGCAAAATGGGAGACATGATATAGCAAGTGATAGGTAGCGAGCATGGCAATAGAGCGAACAACTAGCATAGCAAAGATAGAAGTGATTTCGAGGGGTGGTCATCTTGCCTGCAAGGTTCTCAGAGTTGTCGAAAGCTTGATCCTCGTAAGCGTACTCGACAGGTTCCTCGTTCACGAACTCGTCTCCCGGCTCTACCCAAGACAAGAACACAAACAAACGGAACCACAATCAACAACGAGAAATGCACAAGCAACATGATGCAAAACATGTATGATATGCAAGATATGATATGCGATGCATATGCGTGCTCCGGAAGGGAAAATGATGAACATGGCAGTAACTTGGAAAACCAAGCATGCCACTGGAAAGATGAGATGATTTCGGTCGAAATCGATGTAAAGATCACCGGAATCGGATGCACGGTTTGCAAATGGCAAGCAAAACAAGAATGACACGAATCTGCGATTAACAGCATGATAGCACGTAAAATGCAACAAGTAACAATGCTACAGCACCCCAACATAGCAGCAAAGCACATGGCAGTAATATACAGGAGATGCTTGACAAAAGATGAACACTGAGCTATGGCTATTTCACAACATATCAAGCTCAAACAAGCATGGCAAAAGTGCAAAAGATAACAGGATCACAGACTTGGTGAAAAACTGGACATCGCAGAAAACATCATCAGGTAGCAATGTTGAGAGCACGAAATCAACATGCTACAGAAACTTAACATAGTCAAACAAGGCATGGAAGTGTTCTACTAAAAGCACATGACAAAAGACCCTTACTGACCATAAGCCAAAAAGGACCAGAAGATATGATGGCAAGCATGTAAACATAGCAAGTTTCGTTATCAGGTTTCCAGACTTGCAGAAAACAGAGCATGGCAGAAATAATAATATGTAGGCCTCTTTGTGAGCTTGATGCACTCACTACAGAGCAATGCACTGACAAACCAAGCACACCTACAGCAAGATGGCATGTTTATGAAGCTATCCATGGCAAGAACAATGCATAGCATGTATGGATCAACTACAATAAGCTTGGCAAAATTGCATATCATGTTAAGAATCTGCCAGAAATATTTTATAGCAAAAGTAGAGCAAGATTTAGTCATGCTATGGCACTTAATAATTGCAAACAAGGGCAGGAATGGATCAATTACAACTATAGCTACAAAACATCCTTATGGAATACCTCCAAAATATGCATGGATCTCTCTATAGCATCAAGTTTACATGGCAACAAAATAACAGCAGACAGACTTGAGAAATCACCAAGTCCCTGAAATCAGACATTCCGGAGCCTACTTTGCATGCTTGTGCTAGTCACCAAATAGATAAAAAAAATACATGGCATACACCGTTGGAATGATGGCATGGCATACTTCAAAACACATGTAGAGCTCATGCCCATAAGATGCACAGATTAAATGATACAAAAATGACAAATCTCCAAGTTCTGCTAAGAACCAGCAGATAACAGCAACTAGCCCTCTTCCAACAGAGATTTGGGCATCAAGAAGACCTCTAATTAACATAGTGCAATTGAACAAAATGTAGATCACCACGAGGCGAACAATTTGACATATTACACGCGTGAATCGGAGCTACATGCAAGGAGTTATGCATCATGAACAAGTGCACATGCTGTTGAAATCTGAGGACTTAGAGAAATTAGGGGGGCTCGGGGAAAAAGTCAGCGAGCTAAACGTACAAGATCCCGATCGGGGCTGGGCCGAGCTTCGACGGGGCGGCGACCGGAGATGGGGGCCGGCGACGGAGGAAGGGGAGGAGGCGGGGCGCGACGAGGAGGAAGGAGACGGCGGCAGCGGCGGAGGCGGCGGCGCCGGCCGGCTGCGGCGCGGAGCAGGGCGGAGGCGGGGCCGGCGGCGGCGGACACCGGCGAGGTGCGCGGGGCACCCGCGCGCGGCGGCGGCGGAGCACCGCGGAGGGAACGCGGGGCGCGGGCGGAGACGGGCGGGCCGCGCGGGCCCGACTCGGGCCCCGCGGGCCGGCGGCGGCGGATGGCGGCGGAGGACAGGTGTCGCGTGCTGATTCGCCGGGCGCGGTGCGGGAGGACGTGTCCGGCGCGCGGACGTTGTCCGGCGGCGCGAGGTGGAAGACGCTAGGGTTTAGACTGCGATTTCGTTTTTCGGGATGCTCACATATTTATAGGTAGAGGGAGCTAGGAGGCTCCAAATGAGGTGCGGTTTTCGCCCACACGATCGTGATCGAACGACCTAGAGCATGGAAGAGAGTTTGGTGGGT
Organism: Triticum aestivum; assembly: GCF_018294505.1. Classification (NCBI taxonomy): domain Eukaryota; kingdom Viridiplantae; phylum Streptophyta; class Magnoliopsida; order Poales; family Poaceae; genus Triticum; species Triticum aestivum. Next base: position 362,894,394 of record NC_057808.1, on the reverse strand, counting down.
TTTGGGCTGGTTTTTAGGGGGTTTTGCTGGACACTCAAATGGACTTTGCGGATGCCTAGTTAACCGTTGGAGTACCAAACGACCTCCAAATGGAACGAAACTTGACCGGTGGTCTCCGGGTGGTGTAATAAGGCCACTTGACAAGCCTCGGTCCATTCCGAGGAAGTTTGACACCCGCACACGAAAGAAAACAAGAGGGGTGCACCGGAGGAGATAGGAGCGCCGGATTGGAAAACGGACAACGGGGAAAATGCTCGGATGCATGAGACGAACACGTATGCAAATGCAATGCACATGATGACATGATATGGAAATGCATGACATGACAAAATGCAAAACAAAAAAAAACCCGACAACGGAGGGAAAATCATAACACATAGCCGGAAAAGGCAAGAGTCGGAGTTACAAATATGGCAAGTTACATCCGGGGTGTTACAATATGATTTTGTAGGGATGACTTTCTTTGGCCATGTTATTTTGAAAAGACATGATTTCTTTATTAGTAGGCTTGAAGTATTATTGTTTTTATGTCAAATGATAGGCTATTGCTTTGAATCACTCGTGTCTTAATATTCATGCCATGATTAGACATATGATCAAGATTATGCTAGGTAGCATTCCACATCAAAAATTATCTTTTTTATCATCTATCTACTCGAGGACGAGCAGGAATTAAGCTTGGGGATGCTGATACGTCTCCATCGTATCTATAATTTTTGATTATTCCATGCCAATATTATGCAACTTTCATATACTTTTTGGCAACTTTTTATATTATTTTTGGGACTAACATATTGATCCAGTGCCCAGTGCCAGTTCCTGTTTGTTGTATGTTTTATGTTTCGCAGAAACCCCATATCAAACGGAGTCCAAACGGGATAAAAACGGACGGAGAATTATTTTGGAATATTTGTGATTTTTGGGAAGTAAAATCAACGCGAGACGGTGCCCGAGGTGGCCACGAGGGTGGGGCCCACGCCCACTCCAGGCAGTCGCGCCCCTGACCCTCGTGGGCCACCCGTAAGGCGGTTGATGCTCTACTTTGGCCGCAAGAAAGCTAATTTTTGGAAAAAGATCTGGGCGAAGGTTCAATCCAATCGGAGTTACGGATCTCCAGATATAAAAGAAACGGTGCCAGGGCAGAATACGAGAACGCAGAAACAGAGAGAGACAGAGACAGATCCAGTCTCGGAGGGGCTCTCGCCCCTCCCATGCCATGGAGGCCAAGGACCAGAGGGGAAACCCTTCTCCCATCTAGGGAGGAGGTCAAGGAAGAAGAAGACGAAGGGGCCCCCTCTCCCCTTCTCTTCCGGTGGCGCCGGAACGCTGCCGTGGCCATCATCATCACCGCAATCTTCACCAACAACTTCACCACCATCATCACCAACTCTTCCCCCCTCTATGCAGCGGTGTAACCTCCCTCTTACCCGCTGTAATCTCTACTTAAACATGGTGCTCAATGCTATATATATATTATTTCCCAATGATGTATGGCTATCTTATGATGTTTGAGTAGATCCGTTTTGTCCTATGGGTTATTTGATGATCTAGATTGATTTGAGTTGCATGTGTTATTATTGGTGCTGTCCTATGGTGCTCTCCGTGTCACGCAAGCATGAGGGATCCCCGCTGTAGGGTTTGCAATATGTTCATGATTTGCTTATGGTGGGTGGCGTGAGTGAGAGAAGCACAAACCCGAGTAAGTAGGTTGTTTGCGTATGGGATAAAGAGGACTTGATACTTTAATGATATGGTTGGGTTTTACCTTAATGATCTTTAATAGTTGCAGATGCTTGCTAGAGTTCCAATCATAAGTGCATATGATCCAAGTAGAGAAAGTATGTTAGCTTATGCCTCTCCCTCAAATAAAATTGCAATAATGATTACTGGTCTAGTTATCGATTGCCTAGGGACAAATAACTTTCTCGTGACAAAAAGCTCTCTACTAAAACTAATTTAGTTGTGTCTTCATCTAAACAGCCCCTAGCTTTTATTTACTCGCTCTTTATTATTCTTGCAAACCTATCCAAAAACACCTACAAAGTACTTCTAGTTTCATTCTCGTTCTAGGTAAAGCAAACGTCGAGCGTGCGTAGAGTTGTATCGGTGGTCGATAGAACTTGAGGTAATATTTGTTCTACCTTTAGCTCCTCGTTGGGTTCGACACTCTTACTTATCGAAAGAGGCTACAATTGATCCCCTATACTTGTGAGTTATCACATGTGTTCTGTATAGACTGTCTTTATTGTAAATTATGACTACTGCCTCGGGATACCCTGTTCACAGTCAAATCAAGATCATACAAAAAGTGTCCGACCTCTGATAATACGGCAGATCCGATCTCCGCTGTTGTAACGTCGGCGCGCCATGGAGGTGTCGAAAAAACGGGCACGGAGGCAATGGAAAAATCCATCAGGAGGCGCCGTAGCCAAGGAGCCACCCTGGACCAGTAGAGCTCACGCGTGGCAACTATGCACATCGGCCGATCAAATCGACCTGACGGAACGCACGCACCGGGGAGATCCTTTTCCTTACCTTTTTTTATTTCATCTCCTGCCCGGGCGCCAGTCCTCTGCTACCTTTTGCTAAAAAGTGCATGGACCTAGAATCTTACTGCTTCACGTAATTGAGTACTAGTATGCTATTCCAATTGACTACTAGTTTTGCAGTACAATGTCCTGGACGTGGTTGGATCTAGTAATACTACCTCGCGCAGACAGGAAAGAGAAGAGAATCTTTTCATGGCGGTTCTTACTTGTTTTGTACAGGCCATTGCCTTTTATTTGTTTTGGCAGATCAGAATTGTGAAAATTGGGCAGTACTCCGGACCCGAGAAGTGCCAGCCTTGTACTAGCGTTTCATCAGTATCTGGATGTTGATTTTTTGTCCGCAGTCTGACGGACGCCGTATCTGCAACCGGATTTGCCCTATAAAGAGTGTGCGGTACTAATCCGATGAGTTCAGGCTTTTTCACCTCGAATTCCAGTGCCTCGCTAGTCGAACAGAAATATTAGGTTCTATTTTTCTAGTTACCTACATAGTATATATTAAATACGCACTGGATATTGTTCTGCTGGTTCGCATAATTTTTTCTGTGTAGATCTTTAGCGACCGATCTAAAATTTGGTCCATCGACGTGGCGGCCCCATCCAGACATAAAGTCACTGGAGGAGATGATCCCCGCGCAAGCTGGCAAGCTCCAGCTTGATCGGCTTCTCACGGGCGCACACGCGGCAATGCATACATGAGGCGGCGGCAGCACGTCCCGAGCGAGCACATGGGGATGAGGACCTCCGAACACACATCAGTACGGTACCTCGATTTTGGTCAGCGAATTTTAGTAATTCGGATTAGCCCCGTCATCGCCGTCGAACATGTTTTGCTTTTCCTATCTATTCAGTTAGCTCCCAAAATTATTGCACACAGAATATTTTCTGTTGTTTTGTAATGCATTATTTTTGCAGGGTTATTTTGTCGACACTTGGGCACGACGTCGGTCTAGCCGGCGTCTTGCCGTCACTGAGGTGGGCCGACCTGTGTCGACATCGCCGCGCCACAACGCCATCATACCATCGAGCTAGCCTCAACGCTCAGGCCATATTTACCAAACCTTTTTTTTACTTTGCATAAATTAATTATGCACCTTTTTCATTATTATTATTTCTTGGTTGCACTATGTTGTGCGTGCAGGCAATCTATTTAGGTTGGGCCGCGCCAACACCTCGGCAAGCCGATGTCGTCGTCCCGCCTGCGTCGACCAAGTCATTGCATCGCGTCAACGCGTGTCCCTGTAATCGGCTTCGACTGCGTCACGCGGTCACTTCGGCAAGCCGACGCCGTCGTCCCAATCGGCATAAATCGGCTCGCGTGATCATCTTGTTGGTCAAATTGCCATACCGACATGTTCGGTTGCCTCGGGGACTTCGACATAGTTGAGAGAGCTCTACCTCATCGAGTGTTCGGCACACGGGCCAAGTTTCTTTTATTACTCACTTTGCATAAATTATTAATTACACAACAATTTTTTTATTAATATTATCTCTGGCTTGCACTATTTTCTGTGCATAGGTAAATGATCTGGCTTGGGTAGCTCTATCACCTCAGCGTACCGACGTACCACGTCACCTCGGCTGGACCGGGGATTTCGCCATCACTTCATTAACCCACGCCCGGGAGTTCGGTGTCATACTGTCGGCCTGCTCCGTCGCCTCGGTCGGACTGGGGGTTCCACCTCGCCGCACTGGCCATACTATGTCGCCACTTCGGAGTGCCGAGATCTTCGCTCCCCCTCCTCGGGACTGGCTTGGGGACTGGAACCTTGTCCCACATCAAGCTCGGACCGCGTCATCAACACCGAGCACATTAACCAGCTAAGCCGCTTTCATGCTAAAAAAAATTCAGTTTTAAATTTTGTTCGGTTCGACCAAGCATTATACTTTTTGGCAAAAAGTTGTTTGTGAAAAAAAACGCGTGTCAAAACTTTGTTTGTGACACACAAACTCACATACCCCGTTTACTTAGGGGCTTCCATTATGAAACCTCTCCTCTTGCAAATGATTATACTTGTACGGCTTGGTTCCTTGTTGCACCATGTTGACTTAAGCGATTTGCAAGCTGGGTTGCCTCGCTCCTGTGTTTACCCCTACGTTCCCGATTGTTTGGCTAGGGTGTAAAGGGAGCACCTCTGGGATTGTCACGATCGGGTCATCTGAGCCGGACCTCAGAATGGGTGAAGCCGAAAGCTAGCGCTCTTATTGTTTTCAATTATGGTCGGCACACAACGGAACTCATGAGTACAAAAAATCTATTACACAAGTCTCATAGTAGCAATGAGCACCGAAGAAAGGTATCGGTGGGGATACTATTTTCTTCGAAGATGCTTCTTACACTTTGTCAGTAATATAGCATAAGTTCCCTGAGCGCGCTTTGTCTGTTACAGCCTTATAGCCTGATTGCCTGGTTATCGGAAACACCGTTGATATTCTCGACAGGTGGAGTACATAACACTTTTCGGTCCTTGACCAAAGAGGAAGAAGCCGACGGTCGGTTAAGACGCATTTAAAGTTCGGGTGAACACAAATATGATACAAATACTTCGGTACATACTATCATTATACATAAAAATTCTTTTACCCAAGTCACTTGGGGGCTCTTAAATTTATATGAGCCGTTTTATAATAAATGATTTCTTCCTAGTCGTTGAAAAGTCTTTTTCTATCACTCCTTTTTCGACGCGAGTGTGTGGTCAATAGTCGGGGAGCCTAATTTCTCTCTCAAAGCCGCTAGAGTTTAGTTTGCTAAATTGGCCTAACGAGAAGTACCCCGCCTTAGGGATAGGAGGTTGAGGCCGTAGGCTGACCCGCTTGAAGTCTTGAGATAGGATGTGTCATATTAAAGCACGACATAAGCACTTTTTTTTCTAAGACCAATTGGCACCGAACACTTGATCTTGTTCGGACATCAAGTTTTTACTGACGTTTTTTGGTTTTCCAAGCTTATGGCACTTCTAAACTATTTGTGTGTTTCCAGCATAAGTCTCGCAGTGCAGCGCCGGACACCTTTAGAGATTCGGCAAAAACATTCTCCGACACTACTATATATGCATTGGTCTCGAATTGTGTCTTTGGTCAATAGTTGGGTTGCCCGGCTCCTGTGCTTGCCTCCTACGTTCCGCTTTGTTCGGCTAGGTGTGCAAAGGGAGAACCAATGCGATTGTGCTTCCAGCTCGCATGGTTAAGTACCTCAGTGGAGAAAGCCAAAAACTGACTGTCACAATAAGTGTAAACTGGTCAGCGATCCGATGACTATGTTAAATGATGGGCCGTTCATAACATTGGCCGAAGTGTTTACGGCTTGACCGCGGATGTCGCCGAACACTAACCGGGGCCCCATAGCTAGCTTCCCCAGTTTAAAGCTCCTATGACTAAGCGAAAGTTATAAAGCCCGCATATCTGATTGCCTCATTTCCGCTAACACAACCGCCTTCGGGCACCGAGACGTCGGCTAAGGGTTCTCTTGTTATTGCGGAAACACCCTGCGTAGTATCTACAAAGGGGTAGAAGCCGACGATGGGCCACTTTCAACTGATAAACGGTCGCAATGGAGTCAAAATAATGATGTAAAGTACTTGGATACATAGAATCATTACACATAATCTGTGATTTTACTCTGGATATCGATCCTTAATTCGGCCACCCGTGCCCACATTAAGGCTCGGGGGCTACTCGGCTTTGCGCTCATTATTTACAAATATTAAAGGGGCACATCGATCCCCTAATCTAGTGTTGCCACCCGACCAGTGTCTCAGGGGCTACTGCATTGTCTATTCAATGCAGAAAATTCAAAGTGCTCAGTGTTCGGCATAACCGAACTATGGACAAGCGCGTCTTCGGACGACAATAAGTACCATATGGGACTTATCCGGCATCAAGCTGATATATCACGGCGACTTCTCACGACCCTCTCTCAAGGGCCCGTCCGTCGATCACTATTACCTCTAATATATTACACTGCGTTTCTATTCCTATGTATGCTGCCGAGCTAGGAGTTGATCCTCAGGCCGATTTCACGACCTGGGTCTCAGGGGCTACCAGGATCAGCAGTTTTATGTTTTCCTTCAGGTGTATCTCGGATTTTAGGCCGATAGACACCTTGAGGGCTACTGGCAATACATCTCGTCAGCAAATAAATTTATACGCATCGGAAATAAAATCCGCAAACAATCAGCCCATGACCGAGGTGTTGGGCCACCTCGGAAGCAGTTCGGCATATAGCTCGGATGCAAGTGGCTGGCTCCTTAGAGGGCATTTCCGGCATTAAGCTCGGCTAAACACTTTTTGAACCAAGATCACAGACGATGTGTTCCATGTGTCACAGCTCCGCCGTTGCTTCAAGGACCCAATCCGAGCTGTGGATCATGAAGTGCTCGAATTGCAGCAAGACCTCTCCTATAAGGAGCATCCGGTCCGCATTCTCGACCAAGCTGAACGCCGCACACGTCAGAAGGCGATCAAGTTTCTCAAAGTCCAGTGGTCGCACCATTCTGAAGATGAGGCCACTTGGGAACGAGAGGATCGTCTGCGCGAAGAATACCCCGCACTGTTTCCTTCTACCTCCTAAATCTCGGGACGAGATTTCTTGTTGTGGAGGAGATTTGTAACACCCCGAGAATCATGCTACAGTAACTCCCTGTGATTAAGCTAATCATGTTGCTAAACAGGGCTTGATCACATTTGAATCACATTCCTTTTCAAACTCCTAATTCAAACTTCAATTAAATTTAAAAGTGGAAAATAAAAGTTTTCAAAAATTTAAACAAAAATGTTCGGGCCCTGCCAGAAATTGCACTGATAATTATTGTGGAGAAAACACATTTTTATAAAATGCCTAAATACTAATGAAATAAAACAGAAAAGAAAATAAACAAATAAAAAGAAAACAGAAAACAGAACAGACAAAGAAAAAAAAAAGAGAGAAGGCCCTCCCCCCCCACTGGACCCCTGGCCCAACTGGGCCGACCACCGGCCCAGCCGGCCTAGCCCATCTCCAACTCCCCCTCGCCCCCTTCCCTGTTCCCCCG